>NW_024542065.1:600000-755664 GCF_016758785.1 Suillus bovinus | reverse complement strand
TACTTAACGACACGCACACTAGGAGGACCCCGCAACCTTATCAGTGCAACTTTAAGTGCAGGGTCTGCCACCAGTATGGCCACAAACAAAAACAATGCGAGCGATATTTCTGCCGCATTTGTGGACTGTTCGCTCCCGGACATCTCACCCCCTTCTGCCCTCGCCTTCATGGCAAGAAGATCCTTCGTCAAGGAATATCTTCGGAAACGTTCTACACTGACATGCGTCAGTTAGAAGCAGCATATGATCACGATGCTGCACGACTCGAACAAGATAGAGAAGAGAATGCTTTAGAGGCTATGGACATACTCCGTGACCTCGACTGCGACCCCTCCTGGTATGACAATATGGATAACTGAACTCGTTGATTTCAGTCCTAGAAACCGGGGTAATGTTACAAGAACATCTAGACGCTTGGGCCCCTACTATTTTTCTCCTCATCCTCCTCGTATCAGCCCTCGCGTCATACCCTTACCCCGACCTTACCCTTGTCATCCTTGTCATCCTCGCATTCCCGTTCGCTCTCTACCTGTCGCTCCAGCAAAGCCAGTACATCTGGCCGGACCCTTTCGCTGACGAAGCATACCCATGCTCCGTTTCACCACCTGACTGATCCTGCGGATAGTCCCCTTGCCCTTACCGTCTGGACGGTAACCTATGACATGATGCACGACGCATCCCCTTTGCCCTGTTTCCTTTCTTGATCTCTGACTCGGTGTGCAGTCGCACATGCGACTTATACTTAGATCCGCAGCTGCACGATCGTGCCTCTGCGCGTTTCACCTCTTATTTCGATTGTTGACTCACTTTCTTATCTAGCACGTTCTGCCTCGACCGAACGTGCCTTCCTGTTATAGTCATACCCTTTACCGATTGCCTCTCCCGGTAGTACGAGTTATCACCCACTAATACGTCTCCTGTCCTCTATATAAACTCGCTACCATGTACCATATTCCCTAACTTGAATCTACTTGGTTCTTGACCTCCTACTCTCACCAGAGTGATCCTTCTGCCTCGCCAGCAGTCTATATTCTATCTTCTTATCTGCTCATCGCGGATAAGCCTATAGTCTCGACCTTTACTCATCGACTTCGTCGACGAGCAAAGCCCCTGTTAACTAGTCGGACTTCTGTCCTTCTAATTAACGACGATCCTTACGATTAACCTTCGGGTGTCGTAAGCCTAGGCCGATATAGCTTATCGTCTTGCACCCACGTGACATAAGCTACCCGATTTGGACATAGGCGTTAAATCGTACTTGCCGAAGACCCGCCAAGTATGACCCCTAACCTTGGGCTAGCCCAAGGACGTCCACAGACCGTTGACGACACAAGCTCTGTTTGAGCGTCGCCAACAGATACCATCCAAGTCGTAACAGTTGTTTGCAGTGACTATCTAAGTCTCGTGCATTAGTTGTCCGCATTTTGCCTTAGCATCAGCCAACCTTAGTTGGGGTGTTATTAGTTGTCTCGCCTCGTCTTTCTCTAGTCTCACTTGCTCTCTCATATTTTGCTCTCACTTGCACACACTATTTTCACGTTGCACATCTCACCTTTTGCCTTTCACACTCACACGTTGTAACAATGGTCGTGGTGCTGGGCTTAGAACCTGTTACAACTGGGATAGTTCTTCTGTCAAAGGTCAAAGATAGACCGGTCGAGTTGACAGTTCATCAGCCTTCCTAGTACAAGGAAGGTTTCTGGTTCAAGGGGTTCTCACTAGACGAGCCACGGCTTCTGTCTAGGATCAGCGGCGAGTGGTTTTAGCACTTCTACCGCTATCAAGGGTTCAGGCTAAGACAGTGAGTGACTGTCTTAGAATCAGGTATCAGGCTACTAGGGTGGAGACCTAGTAGATCAGGTTTCAAGGGGAAAACCCAGTAGATTAAGTTAAGGAATACATCTATGGTACATAGGGTTTATATAGGTAAAAGGGAGCGGCGCAGCCACGACAAGAATGGTAGCAAAGATAGGAAAAATAGTACAACCTATCAAGATAGCAAAGATAGGTGAAACCGCCATGCGGCGCAAGATAGTATCTATGTTACAATCAAAAAGAAGAGAAGTGCGGACAGCCCACTTGATAAGAGAATAGCTGAGTCTAGATGGGTCTAGAGTTGGTGGCATGGTTACAAGAAGGAAAAGAAAAATGAAATAGGAGTAAATGTTATTGTAACAGAACCACGGTTTTTCATACTCATGTCAACACCCAAAACATACGCGCACATGTCCGATGCACTTCTGCACATGTCTGAGCCACTCCACATCGGATCCAGTGCATCGGATTTTCAGATATCACATCAGCCGATTGCACTTCGCACGCACTTGTCCATCCTATGTCCTGTCCTTCTGAACTAGCCTCACTAGGTGCGTAGTTACTTGGTTTCACATTTTCTGACATTCGGACCACATTATTACATGTCCACAGCACCTCGTGTTTTATTACATAGATTCTCAGATCCCAAATATTGCTACCATCTTCACCTATAGTATTCCGGATTTCTATGTACTTACTTAAATACTCTGTAGTGACCCATAGTAATCATCATCCAGTAGTTAGGAGCCATTTCCCAACTCTGCAGACCACCCAGAATATTTTCGTAGTTCTTGATTGATTTGCAAAATATTACCATTCTTTCACCTTCACAAATCTATCACTTGTTATACTCGCAATACCGCTTGCAATCTGACACTCGTTATACAGTTTCCGACCTATTATCATGAAGTCTGAAAGTCTGAAATCTTGGACATTGCACTTTGGCTTTGGACATCAGATAAGTACCCTCAGACATCATCGGATTACCATTGAACATTGTTTCATAGCTTCGGACAATTGTTATTTGCATTACTGACATATTTATACTACTAATACCAATTAGCAATCCCTTTAGGATCGAATGCACTTGCTCTGCAAGTATAGCAGACTAGGTCGTGCTAAAGATCTACCTAAATATTGTTGTCTAGGTAGTACCATTTCTGCTGAGCCCAGCAGAGATTTACTCTTTACACTGACCAGGATGCTCAATGGTCAACCCCAGTGAAAACTGACTGTTATGGGAATGTGCAGCATATGCTGAGATGTGAATTTATATTTTTGTACTATGCCAGAATATGCTTCCTTCTGATAAACAACCATACAACTCAATTACAATACATGTGCACACCTTCATTTCCAACATATTATATCAACAAACATTGTGTTGCATTCTGAAAACATCACATCACATATTGTAAGCACTGAATGAACTTTGTACCACTAAGGAACATTGCATCTAAGTCATTGCCAGTGTGCAGCTTTACCACCTTGTCATTGTCTTGGTGCAATAGTCTGGTATACTGTTACATTATTATGCAAGATATGGTAGCATCAATTGAATTTGGGTCAACTAAGTATTATACTTGTTCTATTAAGATGTTTCTGATTCCAAGTGTGGAGCAACTCAATGATACAGGTCAATGCATGTGCATCTGCAAGAAATATGGGGTTCCCCATGTTGTTTCAATAGCAACCTGGTGCTAACATCTGCACAATGCGGGTATGCAAGAGGAGAAAGAATGTATTCGAACTGGAAGAGTGTTACAAGTTGGTAGCTTGCAACCTCCAAGTCATATCCCTGGCTTTGCCACTAGTATTACTTCTGGAAGTGCCACTTGCAACATTTCAAAACCTCTGAACATTTATGGCAATGTTGCAATGGATGTGCTTCCTCATCCAAAACAGCAAGATGACGATGCTGCTTGGAGAATTGGACGTTGCAAGCATGCTTGGATCACTCAGACTGAGCCAGTTGACCACATCAAACAGCTGGTATGTAAAATCTCACCAAATTAATTGAACTATTGATATTGACAACTGCATTCAAGCTACCAGATGATAACCCTCACCTTTCAGATAATATCCCTCCCCATTCCCAAGACAATTTTTTCCCTTGGCATCTATCTCCTCCTCTTGATCACAGACAAGTCCCATCTCCCTCTCTAGATGCTAATGCAGATGGTTGAGCCCTGTCTCCACCCACAATAGACATTGAGCACAGACCTCAACCAAATATTGATATTAATGTACTTGCAGAGAGTGCAGTGCTCCCTAAAATCAGGGAAATCTTTGACTTCATTGTTGCTCTAAAGCATGCATCACTAGATGACCCCATCTCCAAGCTAAGCGATAACACAATTGAACGACTTCACAGTCCACCTAGGAGTCCTATCAACATCAACAATCCAGGAACCCATTAAAGCGTTTCCATATACATATCACTGCAACTTGCATCTCAAGACACTTATAATCATATATAAAGAGCAACAATATGCAATTATGCTCCTGACAATGAGGACAGTATTCTGAGATTTTATAATGTTGAAAAGCTCATTGTGCAGTACACTGGTGTCAAGACAATTGAACATGATATGTGTCCTGATTTGTGTTTGGCATTCACAGGCCCATATGCAGCACTCGAGATCTGTCCCCTGTGCAATAAATTATGCTGGGACCAGGGAAAGCTGCAAGCAAGCAATGGCTGCAGCAAGGTTGTGGCTTAAAAATTTATAACTATTCCTCTTAGTCCCTAATTAAAGGCCTTATATTGTGATCCTGATAGTGTATGCAATATGCAGTACCTTCATGAGCAAACACAGCAAATCCTTGCACAATTAAAGGCAACACAATCTATTCCAGTAATTGACGACATTGCTGTAGGCTGGAATTACCTTGCTGCAGTACGTGCCAATAATATTAAGCAAAATAACATTGTCCTTATAGTGCCAATTGACAGTGTGCAGCTTTATGAAAGCAAGCAGTCTGACTGTTGGATGTATGTTTGGATCATTCTCAATCTCTTGCCTGACAAGTGGTACCAGAAAGTGCATGTATACCCAGGTGGTTTTATTCCTGGACCAAATAAGCCCAAAAACTTGGATTCATTTCTCTTTGTTGGCATGCACCATTTTGCTGCTCTTCAGAAGAATAGCCTTATGATCTAGGACACATCCTGTGACACTGTTTTTACATCTGACCTCCATCTTCTTTTCACAACCACTGATGACCCTGGACTCATCTATTGAGATAGAATGGTTGGACATAGTGGTAAAAACAGGTGCTGTCTCTATTATCCTGTATTGCTCAGGCCAGCGGACTATTGTGTTTGTGGTAGTGATCATCCTGACCTTAATGCCTTTGATCTTCCTCTTGGGGCATCTGAAGGCTATGCCAAAAACCTTAAAGAACTTGTCAAGGCACCCAATGCACAACAATGGAAGAAAAGGAGGACTGAAACAGGAATAACCAAACCTTCACTTATCCTCAGTCTTAGCCCTTCACACTCCCTTGGTGTTCCCTACTGTATGACTCCCGATATCATGCATCTAGCTGGGAATCTTATTGACCTTCTTCTCAGTCTCTGGTATGCAACAATAAACTGTGCGACTGCCAATAATCCAGCTACCTGGAATTGGGTCATTCTGAAAGATGAAGATACTTGGATTGCTCATGGTGAAGCCATCGAGAAAGCAGCCATATATCTACCAGGTTCTTTTGATCACAAACCTCATAATATTGCTGAAAAACTCAACACAAGTTACAAGACATGGGAATTTCAGCTTTATATGTTCGGACTTGCACTCACACTTCTATATGGACTGCTTCCAATTAAACATTGGAAAAATTATTGCAAGCTCATGCATGGATTCCAACTACTGTGTCAATATTGCATCATGGTTGAAGACCTTTAACACACTTAATCGCTCCTGTGCCATTGGGAACAAGAATTTGAGCACCTCTACTATCAATGCAAAGAATATTGGCTTTATTTTGTATGGCCATGTGTTCATCAAACAAATCATCTTGCCCAAGAAATGGTACAAAAGGGTCTGCCTATCTGCTATGCTCAGTGGATGATGGAACAAATGATCAGAAATCTCGGTCAAGAAATACAACAGCCATCATAGCCATATGCTAATCTTTCACAACAAGGAGTTTGGCATTGTAGAATCAATACTCTTCTTTCAATCATGCCTGAATTGGATGAGCCACCAAAGGGCCTTCCAGAAGGTGCTGTTGATCTTGGAGATGAGTATGTGTTGTTGCAAAAATGAGAGAGATATGCAATACACCCAACTAGACAATATGCACTCACCATCACAACCTTTCTTGGAAATGGACATCAACTCCCTCACATACAAAAGTGGGCATGGCTTCGGTTAGCAAATGGGCAGACTGCACATTCATCTTGGAGAGAAAAACTCAAACTCCTTGAGAAGACATGTATGTCACGCAATATTAAGGTATGTTTAAAAATATGTGCTTGTCATTGTCAGCCTAACTAATTTTAATTGACAGATAAAGCTTAACAATCAAATTCAATCCGCCAAGGCACTGTACTACATATAACTGCCCATCAATGTTGCAGGACAGAATGCAGATGACTTAGAGGAGGATGCGGATGACAATAAAAATGATAATGAATGGCACCTCAAGAATGTTGTAGTCATGCAGATGTACTCTGTCCCTAACAAAGAACTTCTCAAGCTCTCATCACAGGCCCTTGTATTCTGCACATTCCTTGATAATATTCTGGCAATTGATGTCAAGGTTATTGCCATGGTCCCACATATGCCAATATTACTATCTGGAGTTATGGAGAGTCAGTTTTTTATGATGGAATGACTAGGCTTAGAAATTTCAAACCTGGGAGTACCATATTCTGGTTTTTATATTAGAGGTGGCGACGAGCCAGAGGATGATGACAGTGACAATGGTGCTGATCTTGAGTAGTATCATTGTCATAATTAGTACTTTATGATAATTCTTACAATTTGAAGCCTTTTCCCACGCATAATACAGCCTCAAGATTATTTATTAGTGATAGGTATTACAGGTTTAAGACAATTGTCTAATAGTATCATATTATAGTACAGCACAATGTATCTGTGATGAGCAACTATGGAAAAAATGTGCAAGTACAACATTTGAAATGAGCAGAAAAGTGTGCAAGTAATGCAAAGTGAGAGTATGCAAAGTGGAGGACAGTAGTGATTTACAACAGTGACTTTGAAAAAATTTGAAGTTCATCATACATTTCATGATGGATGTGTTGATAGAGGGTCCTTTTTTTAGCTGCCTCTGCCGCTACTTCTGAGTAATAAAAAAAATTGAACTGAATAGTGCCATGGCCTAAATGGGTCAAGCAGATCCTGGTTCAGGTTTCCACAAAGCCTAGTAAGCAGATGACATGGGTAAACTGAAGAATCCCTTCAACATCATGTCAGTTGAAGCATCATAAATACAAAAGGATGCACATGGAAGTGTTTCTTTCCTCCACCTCTACTTTGATTTTTGTTTGCTCCATCTCAGCTACCTCAATTTTTGTATCATCTTCCACTGCGCTCACAGTCATGAGTCTCTCAGCTTTGGTATCTTTATTCTTGATCTTGCCATCAGTGAATTGACTCCATTGATTCTTACTGTCTTAGATATTAATGTAAGTCTACAATCATTTGAAATAGAACTTACATAGTATCTAGGATGTTTGGTAGTGGTTTTGTGAGGGCCGAGTCCTTGATATGAAAAACAATCCTCTGAGGTATATCAGATAAGAAAGACATCAGCAACAAAAAAGAAAACTCACTTTAAGGTGAGTGGGTATTTCTAGGTCAAGGCAGTGCGTGTCTCATGAAGAGACATCACTGCTAATCTCAATAAGACCAACACTACCAAGCACACTGATTATTGCATTCAACATAGAAGAAATATAAGTAAAATGAAGGTACACACTGTGCTGACTTGATGGGACTTAGATAATTTCAAGGCCTAGTGGACAATTCCAGCGGAGTTTCAAAGTAATATTACTGGTCTAGCATGGTATACTATGTATGGTGTCTTTCTCTCGAATCTCTCCACTATATCAACTGTCTAATATGTTTGAGAGCAGCTCATTTTCTCATGGCAGGCACAGGCAATTTAACTTTCCTTCACCAGGTCAGAATTTTCAGTAAGGAGGAGATTTAATTCATCTCCCCTATTTGGTGCTGCACCATTACCAGAGGACCATTTCAATTCAGGCTCTTCAAGTTCACATGCACACTTCCATCCAGTAAGTACTTATAATGTGTTTTTCTCATCAGAAATATATAGTTTTAGGGCACATATATCCATGATCACCAACAAATATCGGTCCTACAAGACAATTGTAAAATGTTAGAGTTGGAGGTGGTCAAATTGACTACTGAGCATGCTCCATCAGGTAGGTTTATTTTTGTAGAGGAAGTTCAGCTAACTTCAATACATGGCAGGGAGATGTTCAAACAGCTTACTAGTAGTACTGGGAGGCTTCAACAGGCTGACCCTCTGCAGCTCAATGCTTCACTCATTTCCATTTTACCAACTGACTCTAATTGTCCATCATGTGCTACACATTCAAATGTCCATTTCTGGGAACAGGTCGATTTTCAGAAATGGTGTGACACTCCTGCAAGTCAAGGTCATAGTTCTTTGCATGCAAACTTGGTCTATCTTGAGGATAAAAATGGCCACACAGTCTCATCACAAATGATCAAAGCCATACAAAGGGTTCTCCATGGTGGCTGGAGTAAGCTTGTTACTTGCAAGATTGCCCCACATTTTTAGGGTAAATTGTCAGCATCTGGAAGATAATTGATCCATAACTTCATGAAGAATGAGTCTCCCCTTTTCAAACTTGCTAACAACGGATGGAAACTAGATCATCTTGCTACTACAACATACCCTGCCTGGTGCAGAAACAATCTTGACACCAATGGTAAGTGGAAGTCAGGTGGTAACATCAAAAAGGAGGACGACAATGATGTCATCGATAACAAATATGCTGAGAGCAATGGAGAAGGCAAAAACTCAAGTAAGGGTAAAAAATAAAAGCAGATGATCAATTCAGTTAAATTTGAAGGGATGAAAAAGAAAAGAAAAAGAAAAGAAAAAGTTTGTCATTATTTTGGTTTAAATACCACATTAATGCAATTATATTTTAGTTACTCCTACTTCAAAAATACATCCTGTCATGTCTCTATTGTCCCCATCTCCATCACCTACTCTCAAATCTCCAATGTCTGCTCTCTATTTTCGGGGTCAATTTTCCACCCACTTTCTGTGTGTCTCTAGATACTAAGAATTTTACTTGTTGTTTGCAAGTGACTATTTAAAGTCATGTGCTTCGGTTCTCAGTCTCCGTCTTAGCATCAGCCAGCCTTAGTTGGGGTGTTAACACTCGTCTCACCTCGACTTTCCCTTGCTTCTCTCACTCACTTGTCTCTTGCCTTCGCTACCTTCGTGTTGCGCACCTTGACCTTCACCTTTCGCACTTGCACGTGTTTGCCTTCTGTACATCACATCGTTTCCACTTCACACTTCGTGCATTACTTAGCCCTAGTACTTCATTAGTTGTTTGGTGTCCCTCTTTTTACAAAGAGAGGTTTCCTTTACTCAGTAAGCTGCCCTTGGGACAATGATTTTACTTGCGCCCAGGTCTATCTGTGTTTGCTTAGCTTAGCACCAACTTTTCCCACAGTTTAGATTCCTCCTCTTCACCATGCTCGAGTGCGCAGTCCAAAAGGCGACCACCAGCACTGCTGAGTCAAAGCCAAAGAAAGCCAAGGGGAAGATGCATTCAAGTCAAACAAAGAACAGATGGTAAGCATATTACCATTTCATCAAGCTCAACACTTACTAGTACTATACACTACAGTAACTCATGCACCCATCACTGGCTCAAATAGATCAAAACAAATGGGATGACTGATGAGTTTGGTGTATCTAAGAAGTAAGGGGAAATAGTGTCAGGACTGAACGGGCGCTCATGTGGCTTTCACCTAGAGCCATGTGGTTTTCGCTTAGCTTGCTTAACCTCTTTTTGGAAACTTGTGTGGCTGTTACATGCTTTCCAGCTTCCATTGCCCATTTAGAGCAGCAAATATTTAATAACATTTATTTATGAAATTCACATGAATAAATTTAACTACATATTCAGGTGTTGAATGGGAAGAAAACACAATTTTGTCCGCTCATCTTCACCATACTTGCAACATTTTTTTGAGCTGTAGCATCCTCACTATGTCCATTACTGTGTACCAACTATATCCCAGGCAATTGCAGATGTGTGATATAATAATATCCTATACTATTAGAGCATATTCTGCGACGGCACCCAGAGTGCACATGTATATGTGCTGATATGAACCTGATGTGCTTGAATCATATGGGAGCATCAGAGACTTTGCCCTGTAATATTGCAAATATGATATAATTCTTATCTTAGTTTATAAATATCACCTGAAGTGTTCTTTTCAATGACCACTAGCCAAATCCCATCTCATCATACACCACATGTTCCCATAACAGTCAGTTTTCACTGGGGGTCAACTCTCTGCATCTGCTCACGAAATTCATCACAGACTCCCTAGCCTCACAGAACAACCACGTATCACTATTATTCCTGGACGTCAAAGCAGTGTTCCCAAGTGTAGTAGTCAACAAACTAATGCACAACTTAAGAAGAGCAGGAATCCCATGAGAATATGTAGATTGGTACTGCCAATGCCTAGACAACAGATTGACATACCTGTTCTTTGACGACTACCAGTCCAACATTTTCAATGTGATTGATGGGATAGACCAAGAATGCCCACTCATCTTTAGGCTTCATCTTCTACAACTCTGATGTCTTAAGAATCACTGACCCAAACCCAAGAAAGGGCAATGTAACAATAGTCTTGGTGCTGGACTCAAAACCCGTGTTTTTGATACTCACGTCAAACAGTATTTGTCCAATGCATCCATGACATTCCAATCCTGATCCCAATGCCCGACCCTGACCCGAAAGTTTCAGACACAACATTTTTGCATCAGACTTGTCCTTCCTATGTATAAAATAGAGTCGTATCTATCCCCACTGGTGCGTATTTACTCATTTTCGCATTATTGAATATTACAGACAGTGTTATTACATGTTATCTACAAAAGGTGCAGTACTCATGCTCTTTTACATACATTTGGACCTGATTTTGCACTACTGTTTTTGTCTAATGCACTCCGAAATTCTATATAGACACTATTTAATATCTAGTACTTCCTATCTATGAACTTACTTACTTTTCCCTACTCAGTAGTAGGATGGAAGTCATTGGATATTAGTAGTGCTTGATTGTATTGCAAAATATCTATCCGCTCTTTTACTCCAAAACATTCTGACACATACAACACTCATTTGACCAACAATCCGACACACTTCCGATACATTCCTTTACTATCTGACGGATTCCCGACAGTCTGACACATAGTCTGACACCTGACCTGACCCCAATATTTTCAAACCTGACAGATTCCCTTCAGACACATAGTATACACCTTCAGATTATTTTCCTTTCATTGATAACTATCTATCTAAACTAATATCAAACAGCTACCCCTATAGGATCAAATGCACTTGCCTTGCAAGTATAGCAGACTAGGTCATGCTAAGATCTACCTAAATATCGTTGTCTAGGTAGTACCATTTCTGCTGAGCTCAGCAGGAATCAGCTTTCTACAGCGAGCTGAGTTTAGGATTTTTAGATAATGTAGCTCTCACAGCCAGAGGTAGCACATATGAGAAGGCGAATGGAAAACTGAAATACATTATGGAGAAGCAAGGAGGCACTCTGGAATGGAGCAAAGGACACAATACTGAGTTTGAACTGGAAAAAACAGTACTAATATGTTTATCTAGTAAACAAATTCCTGACCCCCTCAACACTCAAAAGACAACCCCCATACCACAACCACCAATCACCATCTGCAACCACACCATCAGGCCTTCCAGATTGCACAAATTCCTAGGGGTGATAATCGACCAAAATCTCAATTTCAAGGAACATACAGCATATGCAATGGCAAAGGGAATGAAGTACATACTCACATGAAAATGAATGATCTGCCCAATGTCAGGCATCCATGCCAAGCTCATAAAGAAGTTATACAAGAGCATTGTCATTTCCAAAATGCTATATACATCAGATGTGTGGTACATGGGGTTAGTTAGCAAAGAAAGAAGTGCAAAGGGAGAAGGACGAGATACAAGAGGATTCACTTCCTAGATGGCCAGAGAACAGAGAACCACACTATTGATAACAGGGGGCTTGAAATTTTCTGCAACTGATATACTTGATTTGCACACTAACATACTCTCATTCCAACAGACTCTCAGGAAGGCGTGTCACTGTGCAATGCTGAAAATAACAACACTCCCAGCAAAACACCCACTAGCAAAAAGCATCAAGGTGGCATATGAATACAATGCAAAGAGAAACTTCCAAGGGAAAAAACACTATCCATCACCCCTGCATAGACTGACAAATGAATTTCAGATAGACCTGGCCAAACTCGAAAAGATCGAACCAGTTAGACACAACCCCAAGTGTGTACTAGACATTTTAACCAGCATGGCAAGCTCTACTCAAAAGGCCATCCAGCAGGACACACTAGCAAACAAAGACCTATGCCTGTACTCAGATGGTTTGGCAATAGAAGGTGCAGTGGGAGGTGCAGCAGTACTTATAAGAGGACAGAAGATGATTAAGTCTAAGATGATGTATCTAGGAATGATCGAGGAACACATGGTGTACAAGGCAGAGATTGTAGGAATGATTTTGGCGGTACAGATACTAAAGGAGGAGAGAGGTCAAAGGGGAGGCACTATGTCACTGGGAGTGAACAACCAGGCAGTGATCCAAGCCACCATCACATTTCAGTCCCAGCCAGGACACTACCTGGTGGACAAGTTCCACAACAATCTTTGAAGAACACTCACAAGCAAGGACAACAACCAGCTTATCATAAGATGGTCCCCAGGGCATGTAGGAATTAAAGGGAATGAAGCAGCTGATAAAGAGGCCAAGAAAGCAGCATTAGGAGATTTGTCAAGTGCACAAGAGCTGCCCAAATCACTTCAAGGCAAGAAGAACAGTATTATTGTTCTTCTGCATAGCAAAGCGGCATACAAACAGCACTTCCAGCATGACATCAAGAATGAACCCAACACAATAATGTGCAGTTCCCCCCAATACATCCAGCTCCAATCAGTGGATCAATCTGCCCTGTAGAAAAAGTTTACCAAAATCATCAACACTCTCCCCAGAAAACACAGTGCACTCTTATTCCAGCTATACTCAGGCCACATAGCACTGAACAAATACCTACACCACATAGCAAAAACACCTTCCACAAGATGCCAGAAGTACAATGACCATGACAAGATAGTACACCACTTCATTCTAGTATACCCAGCTTACATCTGATAATAAACAGACATGAAGTGGGCCCTCGTTAATGTAACCTCAAATATCTCTTAGGTAAAGGAAAAGGCATGAGAGCAACACTGAAGTACATCACCTGCACGAAAAGACTAGAATAACAATTCAGTGATGTGATCCTTCCTGAGAATGAAGACAAGAGATAGCCATGTGCACATATCATGTAACACCAAACACACTGCCCTAAGAAGGCCTTGGCTAAATTGCTTGATCCATTCTGCTTCAATTTTGTCATCTGTCCAACCCTTCTTGAAGTAGCCAAGTCTGACTTCAAATTAGCAGGTTATAATCAGGACCATCTACTTGTGCTTACAATACATTAAGTGGGTTATTCTCACCCCACTTGGACTAGTATGCTTTTCCCTTAAAAATGACCGCAGGAGTTAATGAAGTTCCATCAATTCCATTAGTTACAATTATAGTAATATTTTCTTGGTTTTCACTGCACTGCTAATACTGTACTTTGTTTCCTGTAGTGCTAATGACTCTCTCCTGCAAGAACCCACTGTTTGGCTGGAAGTCTATTTTGTCAACATCCCAGATGCACTCGGAAGCAATAGGCTGTCCATCGTCACTAGTCTGCAAGGTTGCATCAAGCAGATCGTACCATGCCTTGTTTGTAGTAGGGTTAACTCTACGACTGCAAGCACAGTTAAGAGTGCATGCTTGATATCCATGCAAATGATTGGAATGCCTCTCAATGAAGCAATGAGTCCAATTTCTCCCTACTCCAGTCTCAGGAAAAGCTGCGCCGAGCCATGCTCAACAAATTTCATCAACATGTTCTTTGAGCCTCTTGTGGTTCAAAGGAAACCTTCTCATAGTCATTTGTTATATGTAGTCAATGACAGTTTCTTCTTCACCTTCTGTCAACTATCTCTTTGTCAAGCTATTAAACTTGCTGAGATTCATGCCTCCTTTAGCAAGACAACTGAGAGTAACATGGCTAAGTATAATCACTCACCCTGTTTCTTTGAGATATGTCTTCTGAATGTCAATACAAACTTGTTGGAGTCCATATTTTTTTTTCACATGGCTGCTTGTCAAGCTCAGCTTAATACTCAATGACAGCATGTGCCATCAATTTGTCCTTGTCTTCTCTGGATATCTATGCTTATTTAGTGAGTGATTTTGGCTGTCCAACCATTGTAATGATAAAATTCAAGCAGTTGTAGTTGCAGAATTCAAGTGGTGTGAATTGTCTTACTACTTAGCTCAATGCCTCATTGCTAATACATGGAATGGACCATGACACTCTTTACAGTATTCACTGCAGTCAACCTTATTCTGAAATTGTATGCAGGAATCTGTTGGAGCTTTCCATGTGCGAGGATGGGTCAAACAGATAGCTAATGTTTCCACAGTAGTCATTGAAATTTTTCAAATAATAGGAAAACATGGTTAAAATGCCATTTCTTATGCATATCACATTTTTTTTCCCTAGGTCACTTCAAATTCTGATAGAGGGCTTCTCAAAGTATAATAAAGAGTTAAATTTAAAGGAATTTTGTGTAAGATTGAGTGAGAAATACCAACTGTTTCAATGAGTGGCAGTGTTGCAAGGACAGGTTGAATACTGTAGTGGTGATTCAAGCAAGGGTAGTATGACAACAGATCAAAAGAGTGCTTCCGAGGTATGAACTTGATATTTTTCTGGAGTACACTAATTTATTATTCAAGCTGGCTGATGTTTTGAGAGTTCATCACAAGAAAAATACTCATCTCCACCTTCCTGACTCCGCCCTTCTAGAACTTCTCCACACTTCTGAGGTGGCTACCTCCAACTCGAAGGCAAAATCAAAGCCAAAACAGGGATTGAAATTAAAATTGAAGGTGGATGATGGATCTAATAATGAAGGGCCTAAGGCTTCACAATTGGGTTGATATAGTTCATGCTAGAAAAGTTTTCTTGAGGATGCAAAGGGGGAGTATCATACCCAGCAGGTATTATAAAATCCATTTCCAAGCCTGGTTGTTGACATGCTGGTCTCAATTACTGAATGTCTTTCAGCATCCCTTGTGCAATGACTTAAAATCGGCCACCAAGTTGACACTGGTAAATCTCTGTTTCTGTTCAGATAGTCAATTGACTCGTGGCATCCAACAGGTGTGTGGCCCAAACACAAACCAGACATAACAAGGCTGGTACACATATATATTGTCATATGCCTCATATCTCATTTATTTTCTAGTTGTACGATGACCTGGCAACTTGGTGTTCTGATCTGAAAAAAAATCATTATCACTATTGCACCTTCCACATATGGCCTTGTCCCACCAGCTGACATTCCTGGTCAAGAGTGCACAGCTTGGGTTGAAGATGCTGCTGCTAAATTATTGGATGATGGCAAGTTTATGACCCTTATCATGGTCCCAGGCTGATGCAACAACTTGGTGAATGGGCTCGAGCTGGATGGTTAGGGTTTTTTTTTGTGTAGCATTTGGCACTAATGAATTTCTTACAGGGCAGAGGCATCCAAACTAGATGCTGTTGACACATCAAGGCACCACCGCTTATGGATGCAGCTTGACTAAGGCTCCTGATATCATCTTTCTCAGAATCAACCGCCATATCACATTCCTACATATAGTTTTTACCTTTTGTTTACCATTTATTACAGTAGTTTTATGTTTCTGCTGATCTAATTATATCATGGTTTTTGTGCACATTGTACCAAATAAAATAAGCCATCAATACTGGACACCTCTAAGTTCATCTGTGAGTGCCTGTGCAAACATGAATAGAGGTCTGTACAGACAGACAGAGAAAATAATACTAGTATTTGGTACCTACTGGGCATGCCTGTGAGTATCTGTGGCAGAGATTCATTGAGAAAATTTTACTGTAGTGAATTGGCTAGTAAGGACCAAGCTGTACACCTGGCATGCTGTCCAGAACTGTACAGATCTACACAAAACCTGGCAATTTACTGATGTAGTCAAAGACTAATAGATAGAAATTTGATGATATGTGCAGATTAGTATGCAGTCAAATAGAGGGGTGTAAATTTACATCTGTTAATTTACATGTGAATCTGGGAAGGATATTTGGGGGTGTCAATTTCGGTGAATTTGGGATTTGCATCGGGTGTATCCATGAATTTTTGTAAATACCTATAGCAGCTAGCTCATCAAACAGCTAAAGTATCATCTATGGATTGTGAGATGAAAAATAAACTACAGCTACTATCTCTTTATCTTCAAAACCTCCCCAAAACAATTTCTCTCGCAGACCCTTCAAGCCCACAGTATGGCTTTGACTTCTTTATCTTGGATGATGAGAACATTAAGGATTATGGTCCTATTAGCGCACTAAATCAGAAACTCAAACTGCGCATGGATCAGCATGACAAAGGTTCCATTTCTTTCAAGGAGTGTGGACCTAGCCTAAATACTGTGATTGATGTGCTCGGTGGCTACCTAGATCAATATCATGAGTCTCCAAAGACAGCACTTCTCATCAAATGGGTGGATGACCTCACGATAGCGGCAGTAGCTGCATACAAATCTGCTGGCATTGAAGTAAGCTTATTTTTATTGTATTTAGAGGCAAAAATCACTTGCCGGCAATTCAGTTACCTTCTCACATGACGGCAGCAAAGCCTGCTGTAACCACTGCCAAAAAGTGCCAAAAGCAGCCAGCAGTGCATCAGCCCCTCTCAAACTCCATTGACCTATGGTATATTGACTTACCTGAGGTTGCTGATCTTCACACCAGTGGTGCAAGGATACATCTGCTCCTTCTTGAGGCAACAAGGTATTGTTATAAGGTCCGAGATGGTGAGGTTTGGAAGGGTGGTGTCTTGACTGCTTCTGAAAAAGTGGAAGTTTAAGTGCAGTGCATTGGTAGTAAAAAATGTGGGACAACGTGGAATGCCCCTTGTTCTTATGACCAAATCATGGGACATCTTGCAAAATGTAGTCACATTGACGAGAAGATCCAGGATCATGCAATTGAGTTTTTGGCCAATGCTGCCAAAGGCCCCAAGTTATGCATTCCAGATGCAGAACAGTCAAATGTAAAAAATGATGTAGAAGTCATGGTGACAACTCACCATGGCAGTGATGGCAAGAAGAAGACTGATGAGTTGGGAAAATCACCATTCAACCCCTTTGTCTCCAAGGGGAAGTAGGATCTCAAGGAACAAGTAAACCATACTAGATGTACCCGAGTGTTCGTGCTTTTTTACGGTCTCGCGTATTGCTCTCGATCCACAACACAAAATAAATATCGGATAGTCATTAGTAGATAGAATACCATCTCAAGAACATGGCCCAAATTTTTATATACTAAAAAATTGATCTGTTGTGTTGCTACAGCATGAGCGAGCACCTCTAGTCAATCTCACCTAGTGTTCGTGCATTCGTCACACTGTGTCACAGGTTGCCGACGTTGCCGATTCGAAGTCCGCTACACTTGCGCTACACATACGCAAGTTCGAGGCGCCCGCTCGACGACAGTAGTAGAAATTTGATAACATGTATGTATATTATTGATTTGAATACAAGTTCTATGTGATATGGTGATGCTACAGTGTGTGTGAGTAGTATGTGCGCGAATTAATCTGCGTGATGATATGGAAACATGTTAAAGTGATGATTATATGAAAAATGGGGTATGTTCAAACCGCGGACGTCGTGATTAGCGTCATTAGGAGGGAGTAAATTGTTGTCATTTGTACCGTGAGTCATGACAGGTATGTGTGAAGGTCCTGCAATTGGTTGATTCATCTCTGAGTCAGTAGCATGATGACTCGAAGGCTGCCAGTGAGCATCAAGTCTTCGGCGCGTTGCAGGTGGATGCATAGAGGACTCGACATCCGGCAGCGGTGGAACGTTCTCAGTTTGGCGTTGTTGTGCCGGTTGGATGTGCGCGTTTTTGTCCACGTGTATGCCTGTACAATCCAGCAAATTTGGGATCAGTCTTGAGGGCAGGGTTATCATTGAGGTGCGCCTGAATGCACTCACACCGATCTCCATTGTTCCGAGCATTTTCTAGGGAAACGCCAAGTGCTTGAGCGAGCTCAAGAAGGTCAGCCTTGCTTTTGCTCGAAAGTGCGCCACTAAACGCCACGGTTGGCCCGCAGTGCAGCACAAGCAGCAACACGAGCAGTTTTCCGCTCTTCTCGCCGCCGAGTTGCATCAGCCTTTTTCCTCGCCTTCTCTGCACTGCCGGGCTTTTTCGGCCTCCCAAGCTTGAATTCCTGCCTGCGAAGTCAGCCCTCTTGCACCAACATTTATCGTCCCTTCCGTCGACTTGTTCTTCCTGCTATTTAATTTTTTCTCCAGGTCTTCCATTTGGTCATATGCGAGCGCACAGTGACCTTCGGCTATTTCGAGGGATGTGGCTAATTGACAGTTCTCGTCTTGCAGCCGTTCGTTCATCTCGATCATGGCGTCAAGCTTCTTTTGCATAGACCAATGGGGAAGATATGGTGTCGTTGACTGTGAATGTGACAAGGGGGGATACTGTGGTGGGATGCCTGGTCCAGAGAGAATTCTGAGAGGCTGTGTATTTGACAAGGGGGAATGTAGTAACTGGGGGGGTGGATGGCTAATCATTGGAGGAGGAACACCTGGTCCAGAGAGAATAGGTGTAGGTGTGACAGGCTGAGAAGAAGTCACAGGTGTGATACGTTGCGTGGGTGTGCTTTGTTGCGCTGACTCGGATTGCAACAGATCCCTGGCATTGTCATCCCGTGAGATGACACCTAAATCCACTCTATTGCCATCATCATTCTCATCATCCGCAACATCTGATTCTTCCTCGGAGTCGTCACTCTCGCCATCTCTGTATTCCGGTTCAATGTCCTGTTCAAAATCCGACTCCTCAACTTCAAGATAACTGCTCTTCGAACTGCCGCAAGGAAATGAAGGTGGAACATGTGCCCTGATGGAGGTTGCTTGACTTGGTGCGAAATCTTCATCCTTGAAAATATCGGGACTGATGGGATTGAGACCACTGCGCTGCCATGCCTTTTTGATAAGGTCTGGCCTTGACCACACTTTGTTTCGAACCTCCATGTATTCGCTGACAAAATCCTTCCTAGGTATCTCTGCACCAGTTTCAATGACGACATCATCACACCTTTTTCTCCAAGCATTTTGCAACGGTCCGAAGCATCCAATGTCCAGAGGCTGCAGTTTGTGTGTGGTATGAGGTGGCAGACAAAAGAGGTGGATGTTGTGCTGAATGGCAAGGTCGCGGATCTTATCGGTGAGGTGAGAGCTGTGGCCATCGAAGATGAGCAACATGGGCTTGCCGCTGTCGTTTCGAGCACTTGCTTGTGGAATGAATGATGTTTCGAACCAGTCGGTGCCAACATAGTCATCTGTCCAGCCATTGGGTGTTGTGTATGTGCTACACTGATGTAAGTATCTGTCTCGTCATTCACGGCAATGGGACTCACTTAATTGCAGGGTCCACATTCCACCACGAGGGACAATGATGGACACCGGAAAAGACAAAGGCAGGTTGGAGAGCAGTTCCATCAGCGCAAACACATTCAATGATTGTGACGAGTTCAAGATTATCACTCTTGAATTTGTAGTGAACCCTTTGTCCTCGAGACATAAGGTATTTAGCACGACTATGTCCTCGACCTCCTCCACGCTGACAACCTTTCTCATCCATGTTATAGACATTCTCCCATGGTATTCCGTGCTCCTCCATGATTTTGTGCAGCAGCTCAAAGTGATCTTCGACTGTTTGCTTATTGAAGCACTGAGCTCGCTTAGGATCGAGTCCAGAAGGCCGTCCAAGCTTGATAACTGGATGGCGCTTGAGAAAACGCTGAATCCAGTTCTTTCCAGGTATCTTCTTGGTGAGTACATAGACCTTCTGTTTGATGGTGCGCCTACTGATGGGATTTCCAGCAGCATCGAGGTGCTTGATCCATTCAACCAGCACCTTTTCTTTCTCCTCGGAAAGCAGCTGCTGATCCCTATGTGCTTTCCTGGCCAGCAGGTGAGTACCAAGGAAGCGGTCGCGAAGAGTGCTTTGCGGAACACCATAGTAAGTTGCAGTGTTGGAGATTTGAAGCTTCTGGCCGTTACGCCGATTCTCGCGAAGTTTTTGGCAGGCCTTTTGGAGTTTCTCCTCATTGCCTTCACGTGCAACTTTTGACTTGACCATGCATGTCAGGTGCTTTGCTGGTGCCGTGAAAAATCCATTGCGGCATGGCGGGATTTTAAAATGATGTAACGTCTTGTAGTAGATTGTCACGCCAGATATCATATCCTTCACTTGCACATCAATAGTCTTCTAAATCAACCTCGGAAGTTGTCATTTTAGCTAGATATATGTCTGGATCAATGTTCTAAACACTTCCGAGGTTAAGATCGGTGTGAGTCTGCCTTTCCGACACTGATCAGTGTGCAAAATTGTCTCCAAACGGTATATATTGTATCATGACACTTGCACAACACAATGATTTAAAAAATGAAAGACATAGAAATATTCATTGACAATGCAGGATCATTTTATTTCTATATATCTAAATGATTTGTGGTGATTTGCATGTGCTAGCGCAAAAACACGAACACTAGGTGAGCACGAACTCGTGGGTACATCTAGTACTACAATGAGGTTCATTGTCTGTTGTGGTATACCTCCAACAGTTGTGAATCCTGACAAATGGAAGAAGTTACTTTTGGTCTTGAACCCAAATTACCATACTCCAAGTTCCTCGGCACTAAAAACGCCATACAAACCTCTTGTCAAGTGGCGCAATATGGAATTCACAATCCTTGGCAAGTGTGCTGCCACTGAAGATTTGCCTCCTACTGGTCGAACACCTCCTCCACCTGAAGCAAGACCAATGGACTCAAACTTGGACTCAGAAGATGGATTTGACAATGGTGCAGATTGGTTGAATGACCCACCTGCTCTTGCAGCAGAGTTCAAGATGGCAGAAAAAAACTCGTTTGTACTTGCAGCATCCAATGGTATTGATTTACATGTGCCCTACCTATGTGAACTGCTTGATTCCATCAGGAAACAACCTTCACAGTTAGTTTCTGTGCTGACAACAAAGGCTGCTACTAAAAACTTGTTCCCACCTGTCCTGGACCCTTCTAATTGGGATGAGTGGCCTGGGAGCACATAATTCACCCTAATTCACTGTAGATTTGGCCAAATTCACTTGTAAATTAGTGTTAATTTACAGTAATTCACACTGGTGAAATTCACCATACACTAGTGCAGACCAAACAGCCGGACGAACCAAACACCACAAGCAGACATGACAAATGTGTTTAGGGCCAGAGTTAATGGATTTCTCTGCCAAAAGTTCAGAACTTTGAGAGTACATGGGTAGACTCTACCATAGACTATGTGTAGAAAGTCCAGGAGCATTACTAATTCTTTTTGTGGAAAGTAAGCTGAATCTGTAGACAATTCATAGACTTTTGTAGACTCAACTCGGTTTCAGTAAATCGATCAAACAACTTTAACATCATAGTTCATTGCTCGGCTGTGATCATTGCCTGGAGAAGTGTCTGGCATATATATGGCAATGACAAGCCAACATTTTCACTGTCTGCCCCACCACTATGTCACTTGGACCTACATTTGCTACTAGTCTAAGTCCCGATATTCAAGTTAATCGCCATCTCAGTATAAATGCTCTCTCATTGACATAGTACCTGCTAACAACCAGTGCTGGACGCTATCGAGTATACTACCCTGGATGTTTGCATGGCCCAGGTGATCAGTGAGTCCGCTTATTACTGTCCTTAACCTACTCAACATTCAACTTGCATTATAACTATGGCCTACTATGACTGATACGGTCCTGTGCACTAAGGCTGACTGCCGCAACTTAAAGCATGCTATGCAGTCATGGAAGGCCAACAGGAACTGTATACAATGCTACTGCAAGCAGTGTTGTGAGGTAGCAGGAAGGTGTAGGGTCTACCGGGTCGCATCTGTACCTTCTCCAGTTGCTGCTCAACAGCACAAAAACTCAATTGTACCACCACCTGCCACTGTTAACCCCACATCTACTTAGCTTGACCATCCTCTAGTTACTACACCTGAGGGTCCCTTGCCTACATTCCATTCATCATCAGCGAGCATGTCACGCTCTTTAACTACTACTCAGTTGCTCCCAGCTGCTTCACGAAACTATACCCGGCCATTAGACCCCAATTATGCATGGAGCTATGTTCTTAGGCACCAGCAGACATTGATGGCTGAACAATGCTTTCAAGCTGACCAAAGTATGAGTATCATGATCCGCAATATGATCGACATAGTCCTCTGGTTGAAGGTACAGTTTTCTACACTTATTAGATGGTTTCTTGGTGCTGACTAGCCAACTTGAATATCACTATCACTAGAACAACAACCCTCCCCACCTAGTAAGGCTTTTGTGCACTGCACCTGGAAAGTTTGTGCCAGGAGACCATCAGCTATTGATGAGATTCGACCTTGGAGACTATATTGCAGTATATTGCAGTGATCAGCATGCCTGGATTAAGCAGGATATCAAGACTCCACTTCTCAGTCCCCCCAATTTGACTATCCTCCTGCATTCTATTGACCTTACTGACAATAATATGCTATTAGGATTCGCTGAGAGGGTCTTATCTCTTAGTCACACACCTGCAATTGTCCAATCTCCGTCAAAATGATTCTTTAGCACCATGGGTATGCATCTCTCCCAATTGGATGGGATCACCTCACCATTGAAGCAGCAGAGGAACACTAGTAGTAACAACCCTGTGAGCCCAGCTCTCATCTCTCTGCAGTTGCCCATTCCTTTACCAGTGATACCTCTATCACTCACCGCTGGTGACTCAAACATGTTGCCTATATTAGTACCTCCACCAGCCATGGTCCAACCCAACACCTCTGCTACTGTCCCTGTAGGTGCCCAAGTATGATTTCCTTGGAAGTATGCATGTGATATGGTTCCCTGGATTCAGCTCTTTGTCAATTTATCAGACGATCAGACGATCCAGACCCTCTTTGCTACTACCTTTCCAAATTGTGTCTATACTAAGGCAACATTTTATAAGCATCACACTGCTTATCGGGCAGCTATTGAGCATTTGAGTGATAGGGTAGAATTTGCCGTTGATGCAGGATATAGTCCTGCTGGCCAGTGGAACACCCTCTTGGCTGAAATTAAAGCTAATGCTCTGAGTCTCACCCCTACCCTGCCTCCGAGTCTACCAATGGACCCATCTACTGCTGACACTGGATTGCTGCTCCCTACTGACCTAACCAGTGAGATTTTTAATCCGATTTACTCCTTCCATGGCCAGCTAATCCTTGTCTTCAAGTCCTACCCTGCCTCTGAGTCTACCAATGGACCCATCTACTGCCGACACTGGATTCCCACTCCCTACTGATCTAATTGGTGAGATTCTCAATCCGATTTACTTCTTCCACAGTGGCTAATCCTCATCTTCAGGTCTTATTCTGCCTCCGAGTCTACCAATGGACCCATCTACTGACAATACTGGATTCCCACTCCCTACTGACCCAACCAGCAAGATAGATGATGCTATTGCATCACTATTGTGGAACATAGACAAAATGAACCACGATACTACAGCTACCACTGATTCTGAATTTCCATTAGATCTTACAAGTTATTCCCAATTTGATCCATTTAGCGCTTGATTAAATGATCATTCTCCTGCAGATTATTCTTTTATGGAACCTGATGTTCCAGTCTTACTACCATTACTACCTTTTTAATTAGACTCACTAGCACCATGAAAAGTTCTACTAGTTAAGTCAACTTTGTTAGTCTGATGCAGGTCTTGCTCTGCCAAATCTATGGGATTTTCCAGTTGACCAACAATGCAGGGAGCTCATCTATTTACAGGTTGCGTGGTGTACTAAAATCATTCCTGTTGATCCCAAGAAGCCAGACACAAGGGAATATCAAGGTACTCATGGCCACAAATCGACCAGATACTGACCTCACTTATTCAGCCTAGCACTGATGACTTTCTTCAGTTATGAGTGTCGAATGGACATCCAATTTAACCTTATTGCTCAATTATGATGGGTGCTGAGCTTCAGTCACTCGTGACTGAGGTGAGAAATTAACTATCTTCTCTATAATATCAAGTGTACAACTAGACTATTTTACCTTATTACATGTATTGTTCTCTCAAATGATCAGAGTTAGCTCTCGAATGCTGGAGGAAGAATTTCAAGGACTTAAGCTTGCATGTATTATTCTTCCAAATCACACATTTTCAAAGCAACAAAGATGCACAACAAGAGATAGAATTATCAATGACAAAAATCTAGACAATGTGAACTATGTAATGTGAAACAAGTACCGGGAGTGGAGGCAATGCACTAGTCACTGTCAAACAGAGTATCCATGGAAAGCATCCAAGGAGAATGTTCTCATCTCTCCAACTCCAAGATAACATAGCGGTTCCAATGTTTGATCATCTCATCAAAATAAAAGTTATACCAGTGTACGGACATGTTCCGGAGGATTGCTTGATACCCACCTAGCCAGATGTTTGTCTGTTCGCAAATGGATGTATTGAATCGCCACTTGCTGCCGGAAATGAGCTCTGGGAAAGCAGCAGGGTTGCAGTGCTGCTGACAGTAGGTGTCAGTTTCCTTGTGTTTCAAGTTGAAGTGAAAACATCCACAGGCATCCCTGTTGCGGCGAAGTGGTCATCACCACTAGCGTCTTGGTGGGCACAGAGCTTGCAGTTGTTGTCAAAGACGAAGTATTCAGGTGTTGATGCAGCAGTAGGAAATACCACCTTTACAAATTCCTTGAGTTTAAATGTTAGCCCACATCAGTAAGACTGTATGTAACTCACATTAACAGCAGAGACGGCCTCAGACCCAAAAAACGTAGCCCGTGCTAATATGACCCCACAAGGCCGCATAATAAGTTGCTTATTATGGGTTCAGTGTCAACCAAACTGTGCTCTGAGGTGTTTGTTGCTGTTCTCCGGCTTACCATCACACTCCAAGTCAAGAATTGCCTCGAGATCTTCATCAGTACTGTTAGAGCTACTGCCACTATCAGAGGGTGAAGGAACAGAGTCCAAGGGCAAGGTAATGCCAGCCCTCTTGAGCTGTGCTCGCAGCTGGAAAAGAGCTTTTGTGGGCTTGAAGTAGGCATCTTCAAGAGCCTGGTGGTTCACATTGCCGCATGTTCGAGATCCAGAGGCATGAACCTCATCACAGCCATCAACCCCACACCACTGGTTCAAGTCTTGATGGTCTGGACAGAAACAATGACAGTTGGTCATAAGCAGGACTTTGCAGTCATGCACTGCACAGCAAGGGTGCCCGATGGTATTACCATCACAAACAGCTGCTTGAATCTTCACTACAGTGTGTAATCAATCTTAGTATGACACCTCACACTTGAAAAATAATTCACTTACATTTTGGGTCGTCACTGACAACAATGAAGCATAAGTCACAGGCATGCAGATATGCTTCCTGCCTGATACCTTGCTCGTCATGGGGGAGAACAAGGCAACTGTTGTGCTCTGCCTTCTCCAGTAGCAGTGAGTAGATAAAAAAACCATTCAGAACATCAGTGTCGCGCATTTGAAGGGTATATTGCCACAAAAATTTGTTGTCGAAAGCTTGTGAAAGTGTAGCGTTGAAAGTGTGTCTGTTGTTCAAGATGTAGGCATGCCATTGAGCAAGTGCATAGTTGTACACACGAGCACAGTTCATGCTAGACATCCTGGAACAAAAGGTTGGCATTATTATTATCAGAGAAAGATGACATACCATCCAAAGACTTTTGTTGCTGCAAAAAGCTCCATCAGCGCAGCTTCAATATAGAAATGCCTCGTGGCCTGAATGACGCTGGGAACACCAGCATAGTACATGTGTGTTGAGTCGGCATTGTTAGTCCAATAATTGTGGTAATATCTAGTATGACATTCTGAATGAAATGGTCAGTATACATTACTGTAAGTTAAAGAACATATGTCGACAATATGTTGATACCGAATGGACCAGAAGAGAACCATCTCGCAATGTAAAGAGGCTAGCACGAAATGTATTGACATCCGTGAGAGTGGCTACTTTATTGCCATCCCGGTAGTTCTTGCATTCAGGACTCTGGCATACACGTGTTGGTGGATACAAGTCATGATATCCTACGAGGTTTAAACATGTCAGTAAAGAAGTGAGACGATGAACAGCCAATGCACCTATACCATGCATAAGTCCATGATGGTTAAATGCTTCAACCTCCTCGTCAGTTGGAAGTATTGTACCATGAGTCCAGATAACCTGATGGAATGCTACCCAGCATGCGAGAATAGTTGGTTAGTCTTGGCCAAGTGCACCAGCAAGAAGGAGTACAATGACTTCTGGAGGGTGGGCAGGTGGATGCCAGATATCGGTGTAGCGATGATTGTGGTGTTGGGCTCAAAACCACATATTTCCATACTCATGTCAACACCCAAAACATATGCGCACATGTCTGACGCACCTTCGCACATGTCCAAGCCACTCCGTATCGGATCCAGCGCATCGGACCTTCGGACATTGCATTGGCCGATCGCACTTCGCACACACTTGTCCATCCCGTGTCTTGTCCACCCGAACTAGCCTCACTAGGTGCATAGCTATTCCCGTGCACGTTTTCTGACATTCTGACCGCATTATTACATGTCCGCAGCACCTCGTGTCTTATTACATAGGACATCGGACCCGAAAATATATCGCTACTATCTTCGCCTGTAGTTTTCTGAATTTCTACGTACTTACTTAAATACTCTGTAGTGACCCATAGCAATCATCATCCAGTAGTTAGGAGCCATTTCCCGACTCTGTGGATCACCCAGAATATTCTCGTAGTTCTTAGTTGCATTGCTAAATATTACCATTCGTTCACCATCATACTCCATCACTCGTTATACTCGCGCATACCGCTCGCAATCTGACACTCGTTATAAAGTTTCCGACCTATTATTGTGAAGTCCGAAAGTCCGAAATCTCGGACATCGCACTTTGGCTTCGGACATCATTGGATTATCTTTGGACATCATTTCGCACCATCGGACATTTTGTTATTTGCATTACTGACACATTTTTACTACTAATACCAATTAGCAATCCCTTTAGGATTGAACGCACTTGCTCTGCAAGTATAGCAGCATAGGTCGTGCTAAGATCTACCTAAATATTTGTTGTCTAGGTAGTACAATTTCTGCTGAGCCCAGTGGAGATCAGCTTTCTACATTGGTCATGCACTGGTGAATAAATTGTTTTGCCATGCATGCAAGCCAAACAAAGGCCATGAGGTCGGGGAAAGTGAGATCAGACGTGTCAAAGGGCGCAAGTAATTGACAGATGGAGTCTGTCATGAAGGGAAGCAGAAGGGATGGCAATAATGGCAATGAGGAAGCAGAGGAACATCAATAATGACAATGAGGGGAGCAGTTGAGTATGATATACGCGCTAACAACATTGTTTGGTCATTCTACCCAGTGGGATCGTAGACTCAGGTGGACTGTGGTAGATTCTGCGGAGTTTTCTGAAATGGAGTCTACCAATTTTCTATGTGAGTCCACGGTAGATTCTACCCATGCACCTTACATGCCCTCCAAAAGTTGGTCAAATCAGTTTTTTTGATGATGACACAATAAAACCCACTACTGCCGTAGCGGGAATAGCGGCTACCAAATAAGGAAAGTGCCGGTGGCGTGGAAAATCACAATGTGAGCTCGTCGAAATTTTAAATTGAAGAATTTTGAAAAATCAACTAGATATGTTTGTTACAAGCCAGGTTCAAATGAATGCGATTCCACAAGTTTGGGCACAAATCAGGCGGGATGGGGTGATGTAGAAGTAAATCTGTGTTGGTAGGTTGGCGGAGGTCGGTTTTTCCCGTTTTGCACTGTCACACATATGTGACTTCAATAATGGTCCAGGCCAAAGTGGGGACGGTGCATGCCTTGTACCAATCCATTATTAGTGACAGTACTGTGTATATAAGTAACCCAGAAGTAGTCCTAGAGGAGGAAGTGAAGGTGAAATGCTATAGTATTAGTGTGACACGTGGTGGATAACGCATGATTGATATAAGCTATCGCTTAACGCGAGGTCAAGTTAAACGTGACTCCCAGACTCAGGTAGTAGTAACACCGTCGTTCATATGCGCATATGGCGTTGCTAAAGTTGTTGTCACATGCTGCGTTTGAGATTAATATTACAAGTGTAGGTGACTCATCTATTCGGTTGCAGTCTCCACCGAATTGCAGGATATCGTCATGAGAGAGTTAGCTCGAGTTCCTCGGTGATCCTTGGTGAATTCCGGAACTGCGATATTCGCACCTCTCACGGTCAAGCGGGCTGCAAACAATTCCAAGAACTTGAGGCCTGAGGATTTGTAGCCAAGGGCCCATACGAGTCCCCCCTGTAGTGTAATACAGCTATCGTCATAGGTCACTGAGTCTCGGCAATCATGATGAGGTCTAGAATTTCGAATTCGACTCACTATTTCATCCATGCTTCGAGCTGTATGCAAAGATAAGTCAACGGACCAAGACTGCTGGACTGGGAGCTTGCGCCCATCTTCTTTCGGAACCGCATTTCACCATCCGATGATCCAGAATATCCAGAACGAGAGAAACAAGTCAGCTGTATGTCGGGCCTAAGTTTGCGTACTCGGGAACGGCCGCGCGACTGCATTGCCTTGCTCACACTATTTCAAAATCCATACCCTCTCCTGATTGTAGGGCTTGCAAGAAAGGCACCGGCGGCAACCGACAGTGGAGTCAGGGATAAGTTGGTTTACTAGTCCCTTGAACTGTGTACATGTGATACTTTTAGACTTTCCCGTTTCCTGTGTCACCTGCGGATTATCAGCATTTGTAAGACCAACGATCTAACCTAAAACGGACCCTGTGCAAGCTTCTCGTCTAGCCCATGAACCACTCGCAGATTATCAAGAACAGAACTTAGAACATCGATTTAACCTAAAAAAGGTCTCTGTGCAAGCTTCTGGTCCGCCCAACCAAACTAGCGAGCAAGATCCTGCCGTGTCTTCCTAATGTCTTGATTTATTCGACGACCACGGATATTAAGAACAGGACCCAGTGACAGGCTGTCTTCAAAACTGTAAGCAGTATATCAAGGTATGCGAGCACGGCATATTTACCATATCACTAAACAGTACTAGGGGCTTCGAAGCTTCAAATGAATCCCCGGTCAGCATGGATCAAATCGAATCGCACTGACACAGGGTGAGCTCTTCGTATCCGATTTCTACACAAGGAACACTTGTGACTTCCCCGCGCAATTATGAGTTCCACAACGGGGCTGGGCTGTGTGCGAACTTTAAGGGGAAGAACTCCTGTGTTACGTGGTCTTTACTTGAAGCGTACAAGGACTGACCTATTGTAAATAGGGGATTTAGCCACTCCAAGTCGGATTGGCTCTAGTAGCAGCCGCTCGACGTAATACAACCATCACAACTAGCATTAATGAAGAGACAAAAGGGCATAACTTCAGGACATTATGGTCAAGATGCGAAAGGCTCTGCTGAACTAATATAAAGATATGACTCTTCCTTGATCAACGGCAATAAGCCGGATGTACGACTCCCGGAAGTCTCCATGCAGTTTATGATGATCCCGTTAGTCTGCCTCACCTTGGTTGTTCTTGGTTCTCGCGAGTAGCGCTAGGCACCGCCGAAGTCTTGTGGTGTGGAGAGCCAACCGTGTTCGGCTAGTCGGAAGAATGATGAAGAAAAAAGAACCTGCTGTTTTGTAAATTTTGAGTTGCTACTCCACATGATGATGACCGTATCAGAACGACCAGATGCACATGTCGGTGAAAACCGACGGACGTTTTCAACGAAGCTCACGTGCGAACCTGGGAATGATGACAATGAGCCACTCACCGTGCAAAGCTCCCGTGGACTGTGGTTATTACTGGAATAAGTAATACTGTAACCGTCGTCCCATCGCGACCGATAAGTAAGTCCCACTGCCTACCAGGGAACGGAGCGGCGCCACTATCAGCCCATGCGATAGTCATGATTGATATGAGAGCGACGCTGATACGAGGCCGGTGACGCGGATATGAGTTATGTGTAAAACCAACTTCAAGTTAGGTTTAAGACAGCTTGTAACAAACCTTGGGCAGATATGCCCGAAAGGCCTAAAGCGATTTGGCATGCCACATTGAACTGAAAGGCTGCGCGATTGTTTTTATATCATAGCTGGCCCGCAGTGCTGGGACACGAGGCAAGCCTCGAGGCGTCTTGCCATTAGGCTATATCCCCAATGGGAAGGCGAGATATCTAGGCGCCGCGTTTTCGAGCGGGCGGTGTGAGCACCTCCAGGATGTGCGGCAAAGATGACGCCGTGAGACATATGATTAGGGCAGGTGGGCTGACTGATCACCGATGAGATAACTTGGGCTTGATCTGTTTTTGTCTGAGACACATCTGAGATACAGACATCAAAATCGGCGGTGAGATGGGATGATGATCAGGATAAGGATGATATAGATCGATGAGATGGTAAAGCTGATAATCAGTTTACGTGGAGAAGTCCAGAGAGGAAAACGAGGACTAATGAAATTGAGTATGCCATCGACAACAAGGGGAGAAGACGTGTAACTGGTAGTATGGAAGGAGTTATAGAAACACTTCTTAAGAAGTGCTCTTGGAAGGCCACCGGCAATTTCATTTCACGGGGAAAATAGTGCGTGGCAAATTTCTATATGCACAAGATGGAGGACACATGGTTGGTTTTTTCACCGATTGGTAAACAGGGAAACGGTCAAGGGTTCACAACTGATTGGAGGCAAGGGAAATACTAGAAACACGTGCGGCGATCAAAGATTGATCAGTTGAACAGTGCAAGATAAAACATAAGCGGGACACTGGCAAGTAGTGCCCGTGGGGCAGGCCCGATGACAATGTGACAAGAGGACATTCACTGCCACGGCGTGAGATGGGAGCTAGACTGATGACTGTGTGATATGAGAGTCAGGAACAACACGCTGTACAAATGAATATGGATACTGGGCTGGAGCGTGGTGTCCCCCAGAAAGAGTATGTCTGACCAAGTGGCCTGCCTCGTTGCAAGGCATGACTCTCGGTCACTGATCACGAATACAAAGGAAGCCCTTGCATGGAATGGCGTTGTGCAATTATTGGACTACTTGCTGGTAAGAGGGCGGCCTCGAGGCATAGGGATGAAAATTTGAACCGCGAGTGCAACCAATTGGAGGTATAGTACTTACGAGTCAGGGCTAACGATTCAAGGGAAGAGTAGTCCGACCTGTCGTTGCAGAAAAATTACGGACCCACCTCAGCATAGCCACCGTCGGGTAACCTGTGATTGGATGATATCCCCGTGAACGGCTTTTCCACTAACAACAATGGACCGACGAACAAAAATGTAGAAAATTTTACATTTTCTACTCAGGCATCGTACCATACAGCAGCGATACTCATCTCAACCGTTGTTCAAAACATTGCCCTTCGTGCTCGGTAAGGCCTTTCCAAAATTTCATCCTGTGTATGGCACTGACGGGACGCGTGTACGATTCTCTTTATCTCTAGACTTGCCTATCGAAGGTGGCTGGGCTCCGGACGGCCATTTTTGTTGTGACCTGGGTCACTTTTCATATCGCGAACCTGTAGACGCTCATTTCCTGCCTCGAGGCAATCCCCGAAGTCATCTCTCATACGGTCGTAATATCAGATCCGAGATCTTCCCGTGGAACAATTCCCTTTTAACCATTGGTGAATCCATTTCCTTTCCCTTTTCCCCCGTCTATGCTTACTGCTTCTTTCCGTCCGCCCAGCGGTGGCTGGTATTGTCGTCCCCCGCCCCCAATGCAGCGCCGTGGCCGCTCACGCCAAATATCGCCAGTGGCACTAGCCAGGCAGGCATCCGAAGAACGGAGACTCCACATATGTGTCGAGAAACAGCAGGAAGCAGAAATTGCTAGACACACAAACTTCTTTGTGCCACAGACACCTCTCTCATCCCAGTCAGAGAAGGCGGACCCTTCATCGACGCATCCACAGCAACAATGCCGTGCTTCGGACGCATCAGCACTGGTTCAATCTCCTTCACATTCTACAAATTCCATGGCCGACTCCATGAAGTCGGCGGACAGATCTCTTTCGTCCACCCGCTCTTTATCTCCGACACCCTCAGGGTCTCTAGGGTCCACTGAATCATCAGCACCCTCTTCTATCTCTCTTGACGCATATGACTCTCCTCCCTCACCGCCCCGATCCCTTGAGGACCAAGTACAGGTGGCTTACGCGTTGGATGATATCCGTCTTGCCAAGATCCTACTTCTTAAACTTAAAGGGATCGATGTCACCTCGGACAACGATCCTAGGATAGATGAAGTCCAAGACGAGGATTTTGACATGTGCTTCGTACCATCAGGTCCACTCAAGCTTGAAGAACCCGAATTGCGTGTTGTCCAAGAAACTCGACGGAGACAGCAACAGAAGTGGGAGGATGCTCAACGAAAACAACGCTTGCGCATGTGCGAAAGGATTTGGGAGGAAGAGAAGCATCGTCTACAAACCGAGCGACTTCGCGCTATTCGTCGTCGCGAGGAGGAAATTGCTGTAGAGGAAGAGCGAAAGCGGATAGCAGAGTTTCACAAGCAGCAAGAGGCAGAGCTCGCTCTTCGACAGCGTTCCACGCGGGTGGGGTTCTCGATGGTTCCACGTCACACTGTATCTTATGGTAAATTGTCGCAGGCACGGATTGAGAGATGCTCTCCAAAGTGTAACGAAGATCCATTTCAGTACAGCTTCATGCGACCCATGAATTTGAGCACAACCCCACCCAAGCGTGGCCTCACATCCCCGAAACCGCTCCGTAATGACGCCACGCCAAAGCCTTCAGGTGGCCAGCAGCGCACAGTGTCGTTCAAGGAGGTTATGTCCTCTATGGACGATAAGCTGTTCCCCCTCGACGCAGCTGAGCGGGCGGAGGAGGCGAGGCGTATTGCAGGAATCAGTACTGTCTCCAGCCCTTCGCGGCACCGCCATCATAACTCTGCACGATCTGATTTACTGCTCAACCTGCTGCATGTAGTTGAGTGGCAAGAAGGAGAAAGGAGAAAGGCGAAAGGCAAGAACGTGGAACGACCTGCGCAGCTTCTTCAGCAATCTCCGCTCTGCAGTACTCCCGCCCCTATACTTTCGATCCCCTCAACTGACTCGATACCCCCAATGTCATCTTCTGTTGCCACGTCTCGATCGAACTCTTGGCTGTCCTTTGGTAGTTGGCGCTCGTCGGTAACAGATATTACGTCTCCTGAAGCATCTACGCCTGTCACCGACTCGCCCAAATGTTCCACGTCATTCCTGCAGCTACCTACTTTTTATGACAGTCAGCGAGATTTGAGCCCGCGCTCCTCCTTCGTCCGTGTTTCGCTCGATGAAACACCACTATCGCCGCTCAAGACTCAAAGACATAGTCGGGTTGTGCAGTCATCTCGACCTGTTGTTGATGTCCCCTCATCAGCAGGTCAATCTCGTGGGTTGGAGAGTATGGGGAAATCGCTGGTTCGACATGTCAGTCGTTCTGTTCACGGGATAGTCGATGTGGCGAAAGGACTTCAATCAGCCTACATTTCTACAACCATGTTTTCCGTTGGCGCTGCTCCTTCCCTCTCTTTTGTGTCCTCTTCACATTCTCGGGCTGGCTTCTCCAACAGAAGAAATTTCCGACCCTACGGTTATCGTGCTCGCCCAGATGACGTGAAGAAATTTACTTCTCTCACCACACCATCCCCAACAGCCACCTCACCTGAGCCGATCCACTTTATTCCTCTCGTATCTCCTTTCCAACCGGGTTCTGCATTAGTTGTGCATCGCTTGGCGGCATCACACTCCCTCGTCATCCCCTCACCCCTTCGCCCTCGCACCCCACCCACTGCGCTTGCTTACCGCATGCGCCCCGTCGCGAACCCCGAACTCCTCCGTTTACGCGCACTCCAGAATCTCATGTATTTGCGGGGCAAAGAATGGGAAGGCCGCGGCCGAGAAGGCGGGCTCGGTTGCGGTAAAGAACGTATGCTTGGTGTTGCCTTTGAAGGCCGGGGGCCGAGCGGTCTAGGGTGCGAGATACGGTTTGTTATCGCATGATAACTTGCCTCCTCGTGGGATTTATGTGTGTGGTGGTATCTGGACTTTATAATCAGTTTATGCGTTTTTTAATCCTAATCGCTGGAACGGGACCTTTCATTTTGGGAGTGCGAGGAGCAGAGTGGTGGTAGCGGTGATTGATCTAGGTGGTCCATCTGTTGTCTGTATCTATAGAATGGTTTTAGCTGACGATACCACGAGCACGTACATATGATTTTTGTTTCTCTCCTGTCCATATATATACCTGACCAGCGTTTTTCCGATTGCGATATCCCATCCATCTAGATTTACCATTTCCTTGTCTTGTGACTCCCCCTGCGTACCCCGTGTCTACTTCGCCATAGAGAGCTGATTGAATGGAATCTCATATGCTTTAAGCGAATTCCGTCCTTAAAAATACTAGTTGTCTACAGTCTGACTCCCCTCGACTGATCGGCCTACCGTGAATTTCAAACCGGGGAAGGTGATGTACATTTACCGGTGACAGTGTATATGCAGATGTATCTGTCTGGTCGCCATGAGGCGTTCTCGGTCAGGGAAGTTGTATATCCAATCATCCTTTGGCCCTCTGCCCTCGATACGGTCACGGCTGCTGTTCTCGCACACAGTCCATTGTGAAACAGGGGAAAAGGTTCGTTCCCGCACCGTCCTTTCACCTGTGACAGACAGGTGAAAGCTAGATGTCTTTTGAAAAACCTTGATCATAGCATGCCACTAGAAGACACTTCTGTCATTCGATACATCATCAATTGTCCTGCCGGTAACCACCCTCCAAAAGCCTCCAAAGTTCAACAGGTGATCGTAATGAAATTCACCTGTTCTCGGTGGCAGAATGGTCGTTCAAGACGTGTAGATTACAATTCCAGGGTAACGCATTGTAGTTCATGTCATCGAAAGACGTTGCAGTAAGCGGAGTATTGTCAAAACAAGAAGGGTATCAAAAGAGTCTAGAAATACAACGTTGCAATAAAACGAACTATACCGCGAGTTAATGGTTAAAATCCGTTATATTTGACGAGGTCCAACGGTCAAGTTTAGACGATGTCGACTGCGCCCAACCAACGCTTGAGCCCACGCTTACTGGTGGTGCAGGCCCAGGATTTGGCGAGAAGAAATTTGCGGGTCGTCGCATGGTCTTGGCGTACGGAAGTTGATTGGAGTATATGGGATCTTGCATCCGTAGACCACTACCAAGTTGAGGAGGATGCTGCGGCTGAATCCGCTGCTGTGTTTGGGGTCGTTGAGGCTGCGGTGGTGGCGGTAGGGGTTGTTGTTGGGGCTGTTGCTGAGGCTGCGACTCCCATCCACTCCATGGGTTACTATCCCGCTCTTGTGGCACATCAATATCAAACGCCCACGGGCTCATACGCGAACCAGAAGACGACCCACTACGCATCCGAGATGCAACGGAAAGTGACGTCGAGATTCGACCACTCTCCTCTCGCTCGAGATCAAGTGCGATGCCCTTTTCGCTCAAGGAGGCGGAGTCGATGCCTAGCATCTTACGCAGCTCCTCATTCTCCTTTTCCAGGCGGGAAATTTCAATTTCGCGCTCCAACGCCCAATCTTCTCGAATCTCGGATTCCGCTTGTTGGTCTAATGTTTCAAGGAGAGCATCAATGTCGATCGGAGAGTCTTGGGTTCCATCGTCGTTTAGTTCGGGCTCTTCGCCAGACATTGAGCGATGCAAAGCACGAAGGGTGTGAGCGAGGCGCTGAAGGCCGACTGCGGTCTTAGTTTCGGAAGTTAGGTCCGTATACTGGTTCTGGGAGTCACAGGCCAGAAGTAAACCTTCATAGTGGCGCGTAAGGGTAAGCTCGTGTTGCTGAGCTGCTAACTAGATTCGAGGGACGTTATTATTGGAGAGTTGACAATGGGATGTCAGACGCACCGCATGATTCCGAAATTTGGACATAATGGTTTCCATAGTGCTTTCATATTCTTTGAGAAGGATACTAAATTGCTTGTTCTCGTGAAGTAGGGTTTGGTTCTCTATAATGAATTGGGCGTTCAGGCGCTCCAATTCGGAGTCGAAAATCTCTGCGAACAAGGTTCAGCCCTGCTGCGGATGGAGGACGTGAATGCAAGCAGACCTTTCGAAATGTCGGTATTAAACCGCCTCAAAGCAAAACCTGAGCTGGCATGCACAGCCTGGTCCTAGTGAAAAAATGTGAAAGGAACGGATATTAGTAGTGAGAGAACTGACTTTTATTGAAGCAGCCTGTGAATGTATTGTATTTGATATCTTCTGGTTATGAGCGAGCTGGTCGCTGAGCTCGTGAATAAGGAGCCATGCGCGCAGAATATCGTTATCCATGATCATGTTCAAGAGCAGCTATATGCTCTTCCCAAATAGGAAGGATTGACGAGAACGCAAAGCGCACCGTTGAAACTTTTGATCAGCTCAACGTTCAGTGCACTTCAAGGCAGTCCTGGGGTGCTGCGGGATTAGGATCGAATTGAAGAGACTATTGTTTCACTGACCTTTGTGAGCTTGGGGTTCCGGGTGAGAGGGCGTGGGAAAGTATGTTAAGAGGGTCGACCTCCAACTTGTTCACTCCTATGATAGTTTCTCCTCATCAGCCAAATTCTGTATAACATTTAAACTGAAACGCTCGCTTTCTTCGATAATCAATTGGGAAATAACTGGCGATTATATCTCCAGCACACGTTTACTTCGGCAATTTCGATTTTACATTTATTCTCGCTAATCATCCCTTTCTCTCTTATTCGGCTTTCTCGTCATTCGGCCCTCTTTTTTTCCAGCACAACTTTAGTCTTCATATAAAGTTTCAAACATGGCATCTGGCTCAACATCTGGTCTATCGGCGTCAGTCACGCGCATTTTGTCTTTGACAGGCTTTGCAAAAGAGCTCAAGACCAAAGATATCCAATCTGCATTTTCGGAATGGGAGAATATTGGTGGAGGGTTCAAGATTAAATGGCGAGACGATACAAGCCTCTTGATCGTTTTTCAAGATGCTTCAGTTGGTAAGTACTAACTGAATTGATTTCTAGTAAAACTGTGTCTTACGAATTTGTTTCCACGTGGTTGACAGCAAAACGAGCATATCTCCACACGCTCGCGTTCCCTCCTGCCATCCTTACTACCGGCAGTTCCGCTACCATCAAACCATATGATGGGCCTGACGCCCAAACTGTCATTCAAACAGTAAACACTAGGGGCCACACAGGCAATGCTTCTCGCGGTCACAATTTACGCGCTGCCTCCATTTCTGTTTTCCCGAGCCGCAGTGCCAACAGTAGTCAGAACGGCAATGGATTACGCAACGGGAACGGCCAGAATAACCACGTGCTGAATACTACTATTTCGGAGCATTCACCAAGGCTCACCAACGGGCGTGAGCCTTCTCCGACCCTTCCGACCCTCCCTTCTCACCCATCTCTCAATGACCTCATAAATTCAGCCGTGTCACACGATGATCCCGCTATTCTTCACGCGGAAGGCCCACCAAAGATTGGAGATCCAGGGAAAAGAATGTTGGGTGCTGCTCTAGGTGTGAGACACCCTGCACTGGGACCGCGAGTCATTAATGGAAGTCACGTCACGGGAGGTGTAAGTCCCGGTACTAGCCCCAGGGGCAATGGACTTGATTCAACCATGAGGGACATGCAGAGGGCAATGGGAGGGCTGACTGTCGCCGAGTGAATAATACACCATGTCCGAAGATGTGTCTTCGGATCTGCATCGTGGCGTTTCAATTGAGTACGTTGTAATTGATGTTTTTCGTGGCTGATACGCATCCCTTGATGGCATAATTGGAGGTTTTCATATTTTTTTTTTCTGTTTCTTTGTGCTATTAGTTCCTGCATTCCTCGTGTCACCATACGTAGTCCCTCGTTTTCGAATGTTTTTTTGTGCGATTACTGCACATTCTAGGCCACATCATATTGACTGTGTGATATACGCCAGGGTGTTCCCTGGACCTAATACAATATTGGATATTACTTTTAAACTCTAGAAATATTAGTCATAAAAATAGCGGGTCTGTGCCCGCAGTTCCATTGGTTCCTGAAAGTCAGAACACCCGTCGTCAACCCCCCACCCGTGAACCCTACTGCCGACCTCGTTGCCCGTGCATGGTAGAATTTAGTCATGGCAGGATTTTGATTTTGGCAGTGCCACTAACCTGTGACACGACATGATCGCTGCCAACGATGGCACTGGCAGCCAAACTTCTGGAGCAAGCACAGCTCTGGCCAGCTATACTAACTGTTTTAGATCCTGCTCCGTGCTTTCTGCTGTATGATCGCGCGCAGTTCAGCGATAACGCACCATCATCTGTTACGACATCACGGAGAAGCTAATACAATGTTGGCCCATCTTGGGTGGCATCACGAGGTTTCATCAGATCAAAGATGAAACGGAAGATTGAATTTCATGGGAAATAGGCAAGGTTCCTTATTCGGCCTGTGTGGACTTGATGGACAACCTTGATTGATATTCGCAAGCGCATCTCAAGCGCATCTTGTTACGAACCCCTACACGGGCCTGACAAATGCCCAGAGCCTGCCCATTCCTGGAATACCACTGATCACGCGGGGGAAACAAAGGGAGTAATGCCAAATATGTGGTACAATGCCTTGTAGCTATTGACGGCTGCCACTCAGCCAAGGGAAGTTCATGGTGCTGTCAATAACACGAGGCTCAGGTGCGTCTTTCCCTCGCAATCAGAGCAACTCTCCAGTATTCTTTATCCGGTTCTCAAGCCAACCCCTTGTAGACACGGTTAACTGGTCGGTGACCTTGCTGCCGTAGCTATATACATGCGGCCTGCTTCCTTGGCCGGTGATTTTCCTGATATATCACATGGTTGATGACTTTGACGACAAAGGTCGCCAATTCACTTCCGCGTCCATTCTTGCGCCATCACTTAGTACAGATTTCAACGTGTTCGTGAGCCACTTTACCCCCGATTGCGTTGTTTGCTATCGGTACATTACGGGACTGATCAATGGAAGTAACGCAGTCACAAGAGTTAATCATTCGAGACCCTATACAATCGAGCACCGTAAGTACCTGCCAACAGCAGCCGACTTAGCGATGCGGACCTGGTTTTAAATCGCCTGTCTTCCAATTTGATACGTTACTGACATCCCAGCCTTTCTATTTGTGTTCTTTAACATCCAGATTTTGACCCTTCTTTACGGCTGATCTTGGGGTATATGATCTCCGAATCGATTTCCGCGCGCAGCTTTCGTTGCTGCTCCATCATACACTGAATGTGACTTCCCTCATCATCTAAACATGCAGCCATACATATACTGCCATCCTCAGCTTCAGTCCTCCCATACACACATTATGAGTCCCTACATCCACTCCCACTCCCCCGATAGCGCCTACTCTTCCGACGGTTTATACTCCCCTCCCGAACATTACCAGCCAAAGTACGAGTCCTCTGCGACCGTACCAAGGTTCAACTCGTGGTCAGCTTATAGTCATATATCAAGCCTTTTACGTGCTCCGCACCATGTTACGTCCATCAATCCTAAAGTCACGATTTTAACGACACAACCATCCCTATCCTCCGCCGACATTAACACCCCTTCGTCTGCGTCGACGCAGTCATTACAGACACCGTCCTCCCCCTTTGTCCATTATCCCGACACTCGGGAAGACATGGATTTTGATGAATCTGACTCCGAAGATGAGGACGCCGATTTTGATATTGAGGAGATGGACGGGATCGAAGAAGAAACCATGCCGTTCTACGGTGTAACTATGCCCCAAGTGATGAAATCTACCTCCGCGCTAGAAGGTGCGCTAGGGGAAAGTTCACGGTCATCTGGCCCTTGGTGGCCGCAGCCATCATCGTCATATATGCTTTCAGACCGGCGAATGTCCGTGTCTGCGCCTGGATATCCTACCTCGTCTCATCGACAAATACCCTCCCATGCACAGCGACGGCAGGACAGTGATATGTATTCCCCAAGATCCCATAATGATTCCTTACCAGCATCACCTTCATACCCTCATCACAGCTCTTCGTATACCCAGGACAGTTCGAATTCAATGACTACATTATTCGCGCCCACTTCCGCATTGTACCAAAATTCGTCATCATCTCTAGCCGATGCAATTCCGCTCGGCCTTACACCTGGAGCAACACGGAATTCATCCACCCGTCTGCCCATTTTGCAACCGCAACCAATCCGCCCAATCCCCCCCATTCCTTTGGACGAATTAGCATCGTCCGCTGCTGAGGTTGATGAGCCTGTCTTTCCAGATGGAGGCATTCGTAAATCTCGAGAGCGGAGTCTTTCGCCATTTCCACTTCTTTGCCAACCAGTCTCCGATGCCGTGAGGTATCAATTGAGCAAACACCCTAGGAACACTCAGGGTGACGGGGAGTCATATGATAGCCTGATTACGGCCGAGCCGTCACCTAGAGCTTCCATTCAACCTCATCATTTTAGCCCGACTTATCCCCGAAACTGCTCAGGAGCTACGCACACTCCGATGTGTACCTGTATGCGCGATAGGAAAATGAGTAGGCGGTGATTTTTTTTATCCATGCCAATTGTTCATGTTGTGATGTTATTCATGAAAAGGTTTTACTTGGGTATTTGATCAGACCTAGATAACTATCTAATTGGACCGGGCATAGTATATTTCATGTCTTCATTCCATTCGGGGCTCGTTAATAGTTACTTAACCCAGTGATATTATGGACACGTACAAACAAAACGTGAAGTAAACTAACAGAACTAGATGAAAAGAGGGTTGGAAAAAAAAAGAACAAGGCAACTGAAGCCAAAGTGATGCAGGGTAACCTTTAATTATTATCGTAAAATGGTACCGTAAGGGGAATGTCATCATGGAACATGAAACCGTCTCTAGGATCTGGGAATCCAAAGACTAGTCGTGCGATGGTATGAGGTGACGCTGGGAATTCAGGGTTCGCGAAGGAGATTGACGGTTTCGCGCAGCCTAAGTCGAAAGTGGAACGGCTGTTAGATAAACATGAAACGTTTCCTAAATCGATCAAATGCACTGGATCAGGATGTAAGTCGAACTTACCAGTGCCAAGGCCATCAAATAGCTATTGTTTTGTCATATTCCTCCACCAGCAGAAGTCGTCCGCATTCTAGCGCTGCGGGTCGTAAAGGACCTCGTCCTGATCCTGTCACACTCACGTAGGTGCGACTTCTGAGGAGTGCATGGAGCGAAGCGGGTTTGTGGGGCTATACTTTTCCGGGTACATCTCTTGGTTTCAGTGAGGTTCGAAACCGGTTGTAGTAACGGGAGGGCGGGGCGCTTAGGGTTGACGTCGAGAGCCGAAGGCAGTAGTGGCGGAGATCCTGAGAAATCCGGATGTCCGTGGAGAGATCCTCCACGGATCTTCGACTGTAATGAGACCGAATGGTTGGGAAGTTCAGGGGCGCCCGAGTTAGAGGCTGCATCCAGAAGGAGATCCTCAGCCTCACCGCTTCCCTCGTTCGGAAGGAAATAGAAATCTAAAGGTACGTAGGATTGGCGCTGACTGCGGATAACAGGTGATTCCCCGATCGAATCATCGACATCGGTCCTATTCAGGTCAAGTATTGGGAACAACGTGTCCAGGGGATGCGCCCCGTTATCCGTATTACAGGAGAAGACTCTTGCTTTCTGCCTGGTCGTACTCGTGTCAGGTTTGACCGGCTTGTCATAGACTCCCGGGTTAACCCAGCGTTTATATTCGCTGCCATTGCAAGGAACCGATTGGCGATTGTCGGAAGAAGCTGGCCTTCGGTCATTATAATAAGAGTTTTGGTAAGGCACTTCAAGAAGCCCCTCGTAGTAATGTTGCGACTGTTCTTGCATGTAATTTCGGTATGTACCTGCGCATTCCTGGATGTCACGATGAGTGCCGAACGCTCCAGAAAGAAGTTGATAAAGTGCCATCCGCTCAGTAACAGAGAGTGTACAAGCGTTCGGTGAGTCGGCAGAAGTCTTGCGTGGCGATAAACCTAGTTCAGCCTCATCGGTTCTCAGATCTGGCACCGCTTGGGAAAGGGTGTGGAGTGGCGTTGTCTCGAACATTAATATTGGCGGGCCACAATACGTGTAAGAGACCTCGTCTATCGCTTGTGCAAATGAATCAGACTCGTCAATAGTACTGACTGCCATGTCAAATTCGTGGTCATTGTTTGTGTCGCTCGCAGGGAGGATGTCAGGTTGGAGGATTGCATGAGCCGTCCGAGATGACGGGCAGATGACTGGAGGTGGCAGGGGGTCATCGTGAGTGGATCTAGCGGCATATTTCCTTGGACGGCCAGGTTTGGCCTTGATAATTCCACGAGTTTTGCTAACTGAAGGCTTGGCCTCCTTGAGTTTCGATATCAAGTTTACAGTTGTTCTCTGCGACTCCTTCACAGGCGCCTGGCGTAAAGTTCGGAGACTCGGCTTCGGCTGAGAAAACAGATCACATATCAGCCATGTTCTCAATGATCTATTCAAATGTTCGAACCGATCGCGCCGGCACTGGAACGAAATCATTTGGTATACCATTCTTATCTTCCTTGATCACGCGCAGGCCTCGGCTGTGAAAGTAATCATAGACATGCCTCCTGTCGATATTGTAACGTTCTTGCAGCTCTTTCCGGACAGCAAAGGACGGCATCTCGATGTTTCCAGGGTGTATCAGTGCCTCAAGATCACGGACAAGATCCGGTCCTAGTCGGAGAGCGAGGCTCTCAGGATTGACACGCCTTCTCTGAAATACAGTGCTAGCGTTCTGAACAACGGTAGGGTTCTCCGTTCCCAGCGGTCGGTCAAATGATAGGGAGCCAGAACCATTGGAGCGCTGCCAGGTAGAGTGTGAAGAGGCACTTTGACGGGTAAAACGGGAATTGGTGGCTGCATCGGTATTACATGGGGAGATTGTTTCCATTCTGCTTGGAAAATAGATATGAGAAGGTTTCGCGTCAACTTCGGTCAAAAGCAACATCGCTGTGTTAGGACAAGGAATCTTATATATCTTAGTTTTATTCCGCGGAGTGTAAAAATTGTTATTGTACAGCCACTGCGGATTAAAAGTACAAGCTAGCTGCAAAGACGACTAATGCACATGGATCAGAGACAAAACAAATCTCCAGAGTGAACTTGACTTACTGTCCCTCTTGATTTTCACTTGAGCCTCTTCCAGTTTCTTGAACAAGTCCATATCTCCGATCACCCGTGCTGCATCCCTGACTTCCCTACACGTCTCATCTAATCGCGTTATAACTCTCACTATCGTACCCTCTTGAACGTCGGTCAACGCCGTTATCTGGTCAAAGGGCTTCACAAAGGGTCGACTATTAGTTTTTGCCCCTTACGCACGTTCGCTGACTCACCATGCCCTTTGCCCATTCGTATACTACTTCCATGAGACCGAATTTTAAGCTAGTCTTGAACTCCTCTGCCGAAACTTTGTGGCGGTCTTGCACACATTCCACTCCCCGACTGATCGCAAGAATCGCATCTCTGCCTTCCTCCAGTTTGGTCGGTATAACAGGTTCTACCTCTGTCTTTTCTTGAAAGACGAAGCAAGACAGAAGAGCAACCACTTCTTCCGGCTCATAGCTTGCCAGAGTATTCTCAAGTATAAGCTCAGTGAGGACAAGCTCGTTTGCAGAGTTGATCTGAACTTTAGTGAGCCGACAATATAAATCGGTGTAGCACGGCTTTATCTGACCTCGCACGCCACACGACCCTTCAGCTGAACAGTCGAATTGTCGTCGATGAACTTCAACTCCTTCAGAACTTCAATTCGTTGTTCATAATCCGGGATAAGGTCGAGGTTCTGGTCAGAAATTGCCATTTTAAGTTTGTCGATGTTAGTGCGCAGCGTCTTCTGACCATGGAGAATGAGATACTACTCGGCCCAGTCAGTCAAATGAAAATGTGAAAGTGATTTGAACTGACATGATCAAGAAACTCGCCGCACAGTGTACACGAGAAATCTTGGCGACGTTTAGCGAGATCGTTTCTGCTGCGCAATGCCTCCTGGAAATCTAGTGTTCGTATGCGGTCCCAATTAACCTCCGGTATGGTTCCAGTAGCCCTCCATTTATGGACAAAAAATTGCAGAGAGTTGATGATCTCAAGCATCAAAGATTTCCTATGGTGATCGACGATTCCAGTTGCATCCACCTGTTTCAGCTCAGCATCAGAGCTCCGAGCAAAAATGTTGCACACCTTCATAGTCTCGGAAGTCACCATAGAAATGCTGTCGAGAGGGACGCTTCTTAGGTCGTATGTAAGATTCTCTACTTCTAATGAAGTGGGATCCAGTGGCCATCTCGGTGGCAGAGCTCGATCTTCGACATCTGGAAATTTAATGAACGGGTTTCATGTACTAGCGTATGCCATTAAATAGATACCTGCGTCACCTAATTTCGTTTCCTGGTCGACCATAGCCAGCACAAAAAATAGCTTGCCCGCAAATGAACTCGCTTGCCGTGGATCTGGTTTAAGCAAAACGCCGACGTTGCCTCGCCTAAAATGCTGGTTGTAGACGGGAGCTTGATCAGTAGTCATTAGGGTCGCAATTGGCAGATAACGTACGCCGTCTCTTAAGATGACAACCCTCCCTGGACCAAACAGGTTGGCATTTGAAGGACTGGATGTCACCATAGTGCAAAGATTATTATTCAAACCAACGACCTCCAAGGAAAGATCGTAATAGCGCTCGATGTCAAGCGAGCAAATATCACATTCCAGTTTAGGCATCTTGGAAAGTGTCTTCTCATGCTAATGATTATCGTGGGTCAATGGGCACGAAAAATGGAACACAGAAACATACCTCTGCAACTTGCTTTTGATGTTCGGGAAGCAGTCTCTGCGAAGAATTTTCAGAAAAACTGCGTTTTATCATCTCTTCGACGCGTAGTGCCTCCACACGAAGCAAGTTTAGTATCATATTATAGGTGAGCCTGAACTGTGACTGCAATTTTCCGGGTGTGCCGAGCATCATCTTCAAGAGAGATGTTTGCTGTAAAGCAAAGATATTGCTAAAGTGCGCCTAAATTACCGGCAGTGAACTTGCCTCAGGAAGACTGTCGCCGGCAACAATGATCACCGTTCCAATAGGGTCCAGACCTCGCCGTCCAGCACGACCTGCCATTTGGGTATATTCGCCAGGCAGGATGTCCCTGAAGCTGCGCCCATCATGCTTCCGTATGCTAGAGAACACAACGCATCTTGCGGGCATATTAACGCCCTGTGTGTGCCGTCAGGATTGCTTTGCAAATAACATACGATGAGAAGCGCACCATTGCAAAGGTTTCTGTAGCAAACAAAACCTTGACAAGTCCACGTGCAAACAATATCTCTACAACCTGTCAGTGCACATCAGTCATGGTTATGGCCAGTGTGAACTATTCAGACCTCTTTGACGATGGGTAACAAACCACCATGATGAACGCCGATTCCTCGTGATAGTAGATCTCTCATACTAGCGATCTGCGGAAGCTTCTTGTCCGATCCTAAGATGGGAATTAATGCAGTCAGTGAAACCATCTGTGCACTACACTTACCCTTTAGTCGTGCAAGGGCCTTTTCGACGGCCACATGTACTTCACTCTTCTCCACAGACGTGCACAAGTCTGAATTGGTAAGAGTGGCAGCATTTTCTTGGCAACGCTTCTTTGACAAAGTAAACACAACGACAGGAAGAAGCCCCTTTTTCTGAAGATGATTTAGTAGGTGCACATAGAGATTCTTATCTGCCCCAGCGTGAATGGTCCGAGACTGTCCGCCGCCACGCCCACGGGGTGCGAACCCACTCGGGGCTGCGCCGCGTTGACCACCGCGTGCTGGTGCTGCGCCACGCTGCACACCTCTTGCAGCGCCTCGAGCACCGACACGCTGTACAGGAGGTAGACCTGCAGCTTCTCGTTCCTTGTCCTGTTTCCTTCTGAGAGCATCGCTAGCATCCTGGTACCTGTACTCGTAGCGTCAGGATGCGCAATATCCAATCGATTGTCATTTACCCCCGTGCAACCCAATTCCTAGAAGCATCGACGATCTTGAATGTGTCCCTGCCAGCGTAGAGATAATGTTCAAGGGGCACAGGTCTTTGCGCCGTGGATATTACATAGATGTCCTTCTTCTTGGTTCGCCTTTGTAAAGTCGTAATTAAAAGTCAAGCCTTTACGTGCAAGTGTCATAATTTTGCTCACCCTACCCAGTCTGCAAACTCTTTACTGTTGGGAACAGTTGCTGATAGCAAGATAATGTTGACGTGATCAGGTAACATGATGATCACTTCTTCCCAGACGACACCTCTCTGCCAAACTCTAAGAGAAGGAAGTTCGGGTATAATGCAGGCACCGTACCTCTGCATCATTCACGTAATGCACCTCGTCAAAAATCACAAATTCGACATCGCGAATCAGATCGGCGCCTTTATACAGCATGCTTCGCAGGATTTCAGTCGTCATCACCAGACAGCTCGCCTCAGGATTGATCTGCACATCCCCTGTGAGTATTCCGACAGATGATGACGAAAAAGTTTGTTTGAAGTCCCGAAACTTCTGGTTTGACAGCGCTTTGATTGGCGACGTGTATATGGCGCTAGAAGGTAATTGAAGTGTTGACATGCTATACAAAGGACACGACAAACCGTGTCAAATGCTTCTCAGCGAGAGCAATGGCATATTCGGCAACGACAGTTTTCCCAGCGGAAGTATGCGCTGCAACAAAGACTGAATCTCCCATTTCGAGGTGATACACAGCCTCTTTCTGGAAAGTATCCAATTCGAAAGGATACTGCCTAGATCATGAGATTTTAAGTCACGAAAAGAACGATGACCGACTTTGTGAGCCATATCCGGCACAAGTTCATGGAAGTTGGTCATAGGCTTGTTGATATCAACCACATGTGCCCAGTCGCGCTTGACCATATTGGGTTTCCGAGTCCGTCGGGGAGCCGTTGATGGTCGTAGATGTGTCCGCTGGAAGCGTATTATTTGAGCATTAATTGATCCCGTACAACAAGGTCCTCACCGTTGTTGGCAAGAGCTCATCAATTTCTCCCAAACTATCACCATTGGGTAAGAGATCTCTTTCATCATCCAACATGCGACTTTCATCGATGTGCTGAGTGATATGTGCTGAACAGCTATACGATACATGCGAGAATGACAAATATACCTTGTCTTCGTTGTGATCGGCAGTATCATCGAGAGAGGTAAGCATCTCGTCTTCCTTATCGTCTCCCGAGAGTCGCAATCCTCTGGAAAACCCCGGTGGGACAGTCCGCAACCCTTTGATGGGCACTGCTGTAGTTTGTGTTGCTGCCAGAATCACGTCGTCAAGTCCACCAGGCTTGAAAGGAAAGTAACTGGATTTTCCCCTGACAAAGTTGGCAACTGGGGCAGGAGCACGGTCCATGGAGGTCGATGTTAGCGCTGTCGAAACCGGTGCATTTGGCGTCTTAGACGAGTTTACAGCTACTATACGTGGGAGCATAACCAAGGGCTCACTTCTGCATAACCAATGACACGTCCTTCGAGACCTGCACGCAGGAAAGTAAGACTGGTCGGCGGTGGAGAGGGTTCGGAGGTCAAGAGTGATTGTATAGAAATCTCGGGTTGCCATGTTCTGAGGTGAAACAAATCAAATTTGCTAGTTTCAAAGCATATGCAGAGCTTGTACGGACATTTGATATGTTGGAAGCCAGTGTTCGGGTATCCTGTCTGGTGGAAGGAGTAACTTGGCTTCAATTTCTTGATGAACCTCGTCTCGAGTAGGGAAACCAGCGGCTCCGAGATCTTCCAATATCTGATTTGCATCCTCTCGCCGAGGGTTTAGTATCTGATCCATGACATATTCGCGATTGTCCGGTATAGTCTTAGCCATCCGTTCTGCTGTATGGTTTAGATGATAAACTTGAGTTCAAAGTCATATGTGGCTGTGCAGCGTGCTGGAAATTCTAATATCGACTGCCAAGATACTATGATCCTGCACGTCCTACACGGATTCTTCCTAAAATATTGTGCCCTACGGAAAAAGTCGAATGTTTAATGTACTATCACCATCCGTACGTTTTGGTGCCATCCAACGATCGTAATCAGGGATAATATTGCGGCTCAAGCGTGGAATCTGCGGCAAAAACCTCAGCAGTTCAACGTCAACAGAGTCGAGCTATTCGATTAAGAGGAATTTAAGCCTACCAAGTAGTAACGCTGCAGCAAATACACTGGAAACGAGGAATACTACACTTGAAACAATGTAGGCTGCATGTTCTATGTAACGTTCATTCAGCAACAGTGAACAGGGCAGAATTCAATAATCAAGCGTACCATCTTACACAAGCGAGCCAGCAAACCGCCCAATTGTATAATAGTACCCACACCCTCAAGTATGCGCATATGCGTGAAGCCAATTTCCTGATGGTATGATCCGTTAAAACGCTCGTATCATGCAGAGGCACTTCCTCTAACCTTGATAAATTCAAGCTTCATGTACTCGGGCAATCTAACAGGAGAGATATTCTTAGCATCAGCGATAGCTCAGTAAGCTGGGACTAACTCATCGAATGTCTTTGTTACTCTGAAGATTGTGACCACGATGTCAACAGCGCTGTAGCCTTGTTCCCAGAGTTCATTTAGTTTCTCCATCGCAGCATCAATATCACCCTTTAAGCACAATCGGATCATGCTCTGTACGATGACAGGATGGGGCTGATCGCAAACTTTGAAAACGTTTTCGCCAGAAACGAAACCAAAACCGGAATGCGTTGACTGAAGGTTATTGATTGCTTGACGCATGTCACCTTCGCATGTGAAGATGAGAGCCGTCAGACCATCGTCATTGTATTCGACCTAAGTCAATAGCAGGTCTGGTCAGTAAGAATATAACAGGCGTGGTGATTGTATCGTCACCTTCTCCATTTCGCATATTTCTAACAACCTTTTCAGAATTTCAGTATCTCTGAGCTTTGCATATCGTAGGATGGCACATCGACTCTGTATTGGTTCGATTATTTTGTTAGACATGTTGCATGCCAGGCAAAAGCGAGTTGTGTTCGAGTAAATCTCCATCGTTCTTCTCAGCGCTTGCTGTGCACCAGCAGTCATACTACACAACAGAGTGAGTCACCAAGACGTGATATCGTCAATCTTTGTACCTGTCAGCCTCGTCCAAAATTACAATTTTATGCCGCCCAGGAGGAAGGGTGACCTTCTTTTGTGCGAAGGCCTTTATTTTATTCCGTACGACATCGATTCCTCTAGGGGTAGGTCAAAACGAGGAAATATATTAAATATTAGAGCTACAGACCTCTCATCAGAAGCGTTTAGTTCGAGAACACCCTCTTTGTATGCGTCCCCGAGTAACTGATGTGCCAGACAATGTATACTCGTTGTCTTTCCGATACCTGGCAGACCCTGCAGTAACATTTGAATCAAGAAAGGGAATTCATATTTATGAAGACGCACCGATATAATAATATGAGGACAGTTTCCATCCTTTGCAATGACCTTCAGCCTTTCAATAGTATCAACATTTCCGACCACATCGTCCAAGCTCTGTGGCCTATACTTCTCCACCCTACCTGTTCTCAGTTACAACACCTACGTAGAAGCTGAACCACGAACCACGGTAGCTCATAGCCTGAACTCGCAGCGCCATTAACTGGTGCCTTCCTCGATGAAGCCATGAATGAATCGCGACGCGTGACGCTGTGACCTAGTATGTCCGTGACCAAGTGTGACTCTACGCGTTTATTTCATTTTGTGTTTGGGCTTGATGCAATTGATGTCCTCTTCATTGCTACCTTCCTTCAGTCACTGCTGTCAACGTCAACGCTTCAATTTTGTGTTGCAGCATGGTGAGTAGAGCGTGATATTTGGTATCAATTTTAACAGCATCTGGTTATAGGTTCCAAAGGGTCTCGTTGTCTGTCAATGAAGGCCCAAGAGGTGCTCCCTGTGACGGCAGTCCTTCCTAAACCACGCCTCGACTACCGCGCTATTTCAGAGTCGATAGTGTACAAGTCTCACAATGCCTTTAATCGTAAGGCTCCACTTCCGATTGGTGCATTGCAGTCGGTTGTGCGTCATTACGATGAGCAGAAGAGACTCTCCAGCGAGTTGGGCTTGAAGCGCCACGCTCGCTCGAACCTGGGCGAAAAGATGCGACAGATCAGAGATCCAGTTGAGAAGCAGGCTGTCTTGAAGGAAGCTAAACTTCTCAAGGTGGAGGTCACAGACCTGGAGCAGAAACTTGCGAAAGTGGAGGACATTTTACTGGGGCTTGCATTGCAAATACCGAACGACACACATCCCGACGTACCACTAGGTCCAGAGGAAGCTGCTGTGGTACTTTCCACTCATGGATCGGACCCCATTGCCGCCAGTGGTAATCGTGACCACATGGATATTGGTCGCGCTCTTGGTATCTTTGACTTCGAAGCAGGGGCAACCGTTACGGGTTCATCATGGTATTATTTGCTAGGAGAAGCTGCACTCTTGGAGATGGCTCTCACCAACTATGCCCTGTCGATTGCCCTTAAACATGGATTCCGATTCGTCACGACGCCGGACGTTGTTCGGGCAGACATTGCCCTACGATGTGGATTCCAACCTAGAGATCAAAATTCTGATCCGCCTGTTTCGCAGATGTATCATATTGCATCCTCGAATCCCACTCATCCCGAACTTGTACTTTCTGGCACAGCAGAAATACCGCTTGGTGGTATGTTCGCGAATCAAATATTCACGGAGCAAGTTTTGCCCTTGAAAGTGGTCGGTCTTGGCCGTTCGTTTAGAGCCGAAGCAGGTGCTCGTGGCGCAGACACTCGTGGACTGTACCGAGTTCACCAATTCTCAAAGCTTGAGCTTTTCGTTGTTTGTAGTGAAGATGCCAGTGACCAAATGATGGAGGAACTTTGTATTGTGCAAACCGAAATTTTCGAAGGCCTGAATTTTCCGTTTCGGTAAGTATCATACACCAGACCGGGGCCCCTGCTCTGACATTGTGATACAAGGATTTTGGACATGCCTACCGAAGAATTAGGTGCTAGCGCATATCGCAAACATGACATGGAAGCGTGGATGCCAGGTCGAGGGAGTTGGGGAGAAATCTCTTCCACGTCTAATTGTACTGATTACCAGGCTCGTCGCCTCCACATCCGCTACCGTCGGTCGTCAGGTGTACCCAAGCATACCCCACCAGCATCCTCATCCGCTTTGAATCAATCAACATCTGCGATACCATTCGCCCACACTTTAAATGCCACCGCGGCTGCCATCCCCCGTCTGATCGTTGCTCTTATCGAGAATGGTGCAAGGTTCGACGAAGAAGGCAAACCAGTGGGTCTAGATCTACCCAGCACTTTGAAGCCTTTCTGGCATGGTACATCTTCGATCATACGGTGGACTTGAATATAGGATGTTGACGTGGTAGTTGTTGTCATTGTCAAGAAGAAGGTACAGAACCTTGACAGAATTATATGACGTTCTAAGTGTGTGTTTCAGGGAAATTGAAGGAAATTACCCTAGTCTGGTTGACTGGTGCCTTCGAGGAGTGCAATGACAACTGCGCCAGGCGTTGTACATGTGTAGGCAGGTGCACAGGCAGCTCTGGTACTTGCATCAAAGATTTACCTGATTGTGTTGTGCGAAAGAGACGACAATTCGGTCTCGTAAAAAACGCGCGCACGTTATATTCCTTTTTTGCTCAGAGAAATACCTAGGCTTTCGACTAACGATCTATGGTACATATATGGTCTGCCCTAAGCGATACTCAACTATGAACTATGCTACCTTGCCACTCAGTGCATCCCGTAAAAATTTCACCGCAGAAAGGATACCCGGTTTCGCTTCATCCTCCCTCAGACCCTTGTAGATTCGATCCACCCATCGAGCGAGGCTAGCTGCATCATATCTAGCAGTTGGTGTTTTCAGGAGATCAAGGGTGTACGTGACTATGTCGGGCAGTGCCTCAACTATTTCGTCCTCGCGGTGGAGATGATTCCAATACATCGCCGACCACGCTGCTTTAAGCAGCTCCCACCATTCCAGCTCGGTCATGTTGCGCGCGAAGCCAGGACTTCCATAGCTTCCCGGGGCGTTCATTCGTATCAATGCGCCCGCTAAATAATAAGGATGAGATGCAGATGACATCGAGTTTGAATTCTTGATGACGTGGTCTAGCAAAGATGTGCATCGCTCCATGTGACCGGCTCTCCTTAAATAGGCACTCCAATCACTTTGCTTTGCCAGAGTGAAAATTAGCTGTAGATAGCAGCCATCACGTCTGGAATTAAAGAGAGCATCTGGATCATCGTCATATCGCTGTGGCGCGATGGGTTTGGCTGCAGTGAATAAAGCTGGGGCGAGTTCCTTTAACAACTTGTCCCGAAATTCTCCCTTCTCCTGGTCAACTATATTGACTAGTTCAAAACGGGCACCGAACATTGCTCGAAGGGCTGCGTGACGAAGCCGGGACGGTTTAGGTTTATCTGGTTCCACGGCGAAGAGGATGGCATCAAGGTGATTGTCTCGTCTGGTGACACTTCCCATACCCCGCATGGCACTCAATGCGAGCAGTGCATCTCCCATGGCATCGAAGTCCCTCCCTGCGGACTTCCGGAAGTGTACAAGGAAATCCACAAGCCAATCAAAGTCTTCCGTAGTACGCCGGTCGTCCTTCCAGTCAAAAACACCGTCCCAGACTAATGCAACATCGGTTGGCTTCAAAAACCCTTCGCAACCCGTCACGATAGCGAGTTGCAAGGCAAGGCGTGCATTGTCTTTATAATCTGTTTCGAGAGTTGTGGTGTACTGGACAAAATATTCTTTACACCTCTCAAGTCCCCAGGGAAGACTGAGATGACGCCAATCAGACCAATCATCAAAGCGCATGAAATCCGAGGGAATGACGGTCTCGATAGTTTCATTGCATATGAGATGGTGCAAGGCTCTCCCGCACGCAAGAGCTCTTTGGCGTGCCAAATGACTGAGCAGGGCATTAACATGAAAGCATGCCGTGAAAGTGTGCAACAACCGTGAGCATGCAGCTGGCATGTTCACCTCAGGGGCCCATTTGATGGTTGGCAGCAGCCAAGCAGCCGAAGTGATCACCTCTGGATCTGCGGAAGTGTTGAAAATCCACCTCATCGAACGTGCCACGGAGAGCGTCTCTTGACTCTCCTGACTCTCCCCCAGCTTCCCAGCGTCGTGTGACGAATACACCTTGCTCCCTTTCCAGCCCGCGACTCGGACTCGGAGGCACTCCCAAATGAAGCGAAGGAATGCTGAAGCAGGCGTTTGAAAGGGACATTGCGAGTATTTCAAGGAGGCGACAACAATGAATAAGTAAAAAAACAAGCCAAACGCCATCAATACGATAACAGCGATTGCTGTAGCTCCTTGCTGACTCCATACGAAGGCCGAAAGAGCAATCCCGAATAGAAAGAACGAGATTTGCAGCAACATGAAAAATGATAGTAGCACAGCGTGGAAGTACCATGCTTCCAAACCGTCTAACTTTTCTTGTCTGTCTTTTCCATGAGCGTTTGATCAGCAATCGATTATCTACATTAAAGCACACGGTGTACCTATTTTTCTGTGGTAGCTCTTCAAATGTATGAGTTGAGTGGGGTGTGGATAAACCTGCTGGAATGTCCTTCCAGGCATGGTCACTTGCGCGGCACGGTCAAATGGCGTTTTTAAGCTAGACACCTTCACTTACACATATTCATTTTGCAAGAAGTCCGGTGTTGTGGCCATTAGCACAGGAGAATCGTGTTTTTATCAGCAAGCGCTGGTAGAATAGTATGCAGGTAATGAGACCGCGATAGAAACGAAGGCCGCTGAGCGGTTTGAAAAAACAGCCAGCATGTATATAAATGTGGTGCTGCTCCGGCTCGGTAGGTTCGATAGCCTGTAATGCGGTTTCAGATTGAACCAATGACGCTCAAGAACTGACAAGCACTCTTTCATGGCCTGGCATCATTTTTTGTTGACGCTGTCGAGCGCTCTTCGCATGCCCTCATGACGTTTGGCGCTACAAATAATGACAGACTCGGACAGGGAAGTTGCATTTATAAGGCCATGGGTCTCCGAGTGCGCGGATCGTAGAAATGAGGTATCAATGAGGATGACGGGGCCCGTTCGAAAGATAAAGCCTGAGGCGCCGTAGGGTATCGTACAGTCACCTTGTTTACTAGTGCCTGGATTAATGATTTTGAGGATATGATGCACAGCTCCAGTTACAGATGTTGTGGAATGTCCGATACTCTAGGCGCTTGGCTATCATATAGATGGACGGTAGGCGACCTATGCTTATATAGTCTTTAGGTCCAAATACTATATGTCCATCACTAGTCACTAGCATTGATTTGGTCAGGGAACGTGTTTAATTTTACGCTAGCGGCTAAACATCGCTCACACAAAATTCCTGATGTCTTGATTGCTTCAGGCTGTGCTAGTGCCGCTAGAGGAAACACAAAGGCTGCTGAGTGGTTGGCAGAGAGCCCGTCATATATTTTCAGCTTGTTGTTGCAGCCCCGAGTCGTAGATGACGGACTATAGTTTCGAACTGGATCGATACCACTTTGGCAATATTGATGCCGCAGCCGCAGGACTGGACAGACCCTCTTGCTAGGTCCTGGAAAGAAACTTCGATGCCATCCACATACTAATGCGGCCGAGCGCTCTCCGAACAGCCTCATGGCATATGGCGTTTAGCATCAGAGAACGGTGACCAATTCCGACAAACTATGTGGTCACATAATGACTCACATTTTATAAGGCACCTGGTTGGGTAGGGTGCCCCTGACGTTGCTCATGGACGTGGTTCTAAAGGCAAGCATGAGGTATCCAACGAGGATGGAGACAAACGGCCTTCAATCGTCGTTCGAAAGAGAAAGACCATCGATCATCGATGTTGTTCACTCAAGTTGGTTTCGAAATTGAACAAGCGGTCACGGTGAACTGGACGTGACAGCGTTACAAAGTGGCTTTGGACTAACGATCATTCCAAGAACTTGAAAATTCCAGTGCATCGTTAAGAATGAATTAAATGACTCAGTGCTGGATCTAGCGAAGTCAAGTTAGCTAATGTCCCCATGTCGAATGAACATCTAGTACGTATCATGCACAACTTTTCTGCGCACGAGCGCGGGAGCTTACTTGGAAATATTTCAAAATGAATGACCAACTTCGAGTTACTCAGGTCTATATCATATTGATCAAGTGATATGATTACAACAAATGTCATACTTTCTATCTGGTCTGCATAGGAAGGTAATACTGTACAATATCTGGCTCTAACCGATACTTTGCCTGCGTTTAATCACGATAGATCCCAGCGGACGGAGTCTTGTAGGCATGCCTGCTACCATATTTCCCAGCGCATCCTGTAGGCGTTTCACACACAACTTCGCTTCACCATCATCGAGCGCCTCGTATATCCGATCCACCGATCGAACAAGACTCGCCGCGTCATATTGAGCAGGCTGTGTTTCCAGGAGATTGAGAGTGTACGTGACAATGTCAGGAAGGACCTCAACTGCTTCTTGCTTAAGGTGGAGGTCATTCAAATGCATAGCCCACCACGCTCCTTTGAGGAGCTCCCACCATTCTTTCTCAGATATGTTATCCAGAAAGCCCGGTGGAGTAGGAGCCCCTGGGTCTGCGGACAGTAGGGCTGCAAGGTTTCTAGTGGTGCGGGATACTATGTTCGTAGGCACAACCAGAGCAGAGGCTGGGGTAGCCCGCCCCAACGAGCTTCGATAACCCCCCGAGGCATTCATCCGTATCAATGTGCCCGCTAGATAGTAAGGATGAGTTGTGACAGATGACATCGATGAACTGTTCTTGATGACGTGTTCTAGCAAAGATGTGCATCGCTCCATGTGACCGGCTCTCTTTAGATGGGCACTCCAATCACTTTGCTTGGCCAGAGTGAAAATTAGCCGTAGATAGCAGTCATCACGTCTGGGATTAAAGAGAGCGTCCGGATCATCGTCATATCGCTGTGACGCGATGGGTTTGGCTGCAGTGAACATAGCTGGGGCGAGTTCCTTTAACAACTTCTCCCTAAATTCCCCCTTCTCCTGATCAACTATCTCCACTAGTTTAAAACGGGCATCGAATATAGCTCGAAGGGCCGTATGACGAAGCCGGGATGGTTTATTTGGGTCCATGGCGAAGATGATGGCGTCAAGGTGATTGTCTCGTCTGGTGACACTTCCCATACCCCGCATGGCACTCAATGCGAGCAGCGCATCTCCCATGGCATGGAAGTTTCTCGTTGTGACTTTCCAGAAGTGCACCAGGAAATCCACGAGCCAATCAAAGTCTTCTGCGGTACGCGAGTCGTCCTTCCAGTGGAAGACACCGTCCCAGATCAATGCAACATCAGTTGGTTTCAGAAATCCTTCGCAGCCGGTCACGACAGCGAGTTGCAAGGCAAGGCGTGCATTGTCTTTATAATCTGTTTCGAGAGTTGTGGTGTACTGGACAAAATATTCTTTACACCTCTCAAGTCCCCAGGGAAGACTGAGATGACGCCAATCAGACCAATCATCAAAGCGCATGAAATCCGAGGGAATGACGGTCTCGATAGTTTCATTGCATATGAGATGGTGCAAGGCTCTCCCGCACGCAAGAGCTCTTTGGCGTGCCGAATGACTGAGCAAGGCATCAGCATGGAAGCACGCCGTGAAAGTTTGCAGCAATCGTGAGCATACAGCTGTCACGTTCACCTCGGGGGTCCATTTGATAGTTGGCAGCAACCAAGCAGCCGAAGTGATCACTTCTGGATCTGTGGAAGTGTTGAGTATCCACCGCATCGATCGTGCTAGGGTCAGCGCCTGAGTCTCCTTAAGCTTTCCAGGGTCGGGTGATGAATACCCCTCCTTGCTCTCTTTCCATCCCGCAACTGTGACTTGGAGGCGCCTCCAGATGAAACGAAGGAATAGTGAAGTAGGGGTTTGAAAGGGACATTCCGGTAATGTCACAGAGGCGAAGACAGTGAATAGGTAAAAAAACAAGCCAACCGCCATCAATATGATAACAGCGTTTGCTGCAGCTCCTTGCTGACTCCATAGGAAGGCTGAGAGAGCAAATCCAAATAGAAAGAACGAGATTTGCAATAACATGAGAAATGATTGCAGCACAGTGTGGAAGTACCATGATTCCAAACCGTCTAACGTTTCTTGTCTGTCCTTTCCACGAAAATTCGATTGGTAATGGCTGAGCCACTGTTTGTCGAGGACAGCCCCGACAGCAGCCAGAAGGTTGAGTGAAGGACAGCCCCGAAAGCAGCCAGAAGGTTGAGTGACAACGCAACGTATGCCACGTCCTGCAAGTAGTATTTGGCGCATTTGCTGCTGAAGCAGCTAGAGGTGAGATTGTGGTATTGAAGGATGTGTTCTGAACGAACTGCCACAACAGGGGGGTCGTGGGGTCGGGTTGCATGGCAACGATGAAGGCGGTATTAACAGCGGAGAAGAGACCAGACTACAATCTTCTTAACCAAAACACTCCAAAATTATTTGATAGCTTACAGAAAGGAGTATAATGTTCATGTTGCTGTTGTTCCACTCGAGAAAATCGACATCGTACTCTTTTGCAACCTGCTTATAGTACGTCCAGAACCTGTCGGTTATGAACGGGGGTGTGGATAAACCCTCCTTCTGGACATGGTCACTTGGGTGGCACGGTCAGATGACACTTTTCAAGCTAGACACCTTCACTCACAAATATTCATTGTGCATGAAGTCTTGCTTCGGTGTCGCAGCCATCAGTACAGGAGAATCGCGTTTTTATCACCAAGCGCTGGTAGAACAATACGCAAAACTGCAATAGAGACGATGGCCACGGAGCGGCAGCAGCATGCATGCATATAAATATGCTGCTGCCGCAGCTCGGTAGGTTTAAGCCGCAGTGCGGTTTCAGATTAAACTGATGACACTCAAGAACCAGACAGACAAGCGCTTTGTTACATCCTGGCATAAATTTTCACCTTCATTGACGCTGTCGAGCGCACTTCGCATGCCCTCATGATAGTTTGGTATCACAGATAGTGACAGACTGAGGTAGGGAAGTTGCATTTATAAGGCCATGAGTCTCCGAGTATGCGGATCGTAGAACTGAAGCATGCAATGAGGATTGGGACGGGGGCCTGTTCGAAAGATAAAGTCTGCGGCGCCGTAAGATATCAGCGTGGCTACTAGCGCCAGGGTGGATATTTTAAGGAGATGCTATGCAGGTCCAGTCGCATGTTATGAGATATCTGATATTCTAGACCCTTTGGCTATCGTGTAGATGGGCGGTAGGCGACCTATGCTTGTCCAGTTTTTAGGTCCAAATATAAGTCCACTAGCGTAGGTTCCGTCAGGGAACGTGTTTGATTTTACGTTAAACATTTTCACTCACACATAATTCCCGATGTCTTGATTGCTTCGGACTGTGACAGTACCGCTAGAGGAGAAACAGAGGTTGCGGAGTGGTTGGCAGAACCCGTCATTTGTTGCAACTCCGAGTGTTGCCAGGGCCCGTGAAAAATTCTTTCAAGATTCCGTAGTGATGCTGCTCTTCAAACGGCCTCGTGGCGTTCAGCATCACAGAGAACGACCGACTTTGACGTAGAAGTCACAATTATAAGGCTATATATGACATCCGAGGAATGTCAGGGATGTGACCCTACAGCATTCAACCAGGTGTGGATCTAAGGGCAAACATGAGGCATCCAACGAGGATGGAGACCAAGGGCCTTCAATCATCGTTCGAAAGAGAAAGGCCATCGATGCTGTTCACCACCTCCTGAGGGTTTGCCGTTTGATTCGCTGTTTGAATGTGTGAAATTAAGGTCTTGTCAGTCACGGTGAACCGGAAATGTACATACACAGTGTTCCATAGCTGACTTCTTTGAACACGTTGTGCATGATGAATGAAATATGCATCGATACGATAGAATGCATGGTAGGACTACGATCATCCAAGAAAATTCCAGTGGACGGTCAAGAATGGTCCTGCCGAGTTGTAATGGAACCTCCCCTAAACACAATATCCGTATATATAACCCCGCAGCCCTTCTCTTCCTTCTCTTCGGGAAACCAGTACTACCATACTCGTGACCCCACCTTTTGCGAGACGAACTTGGTCACTAGTGGCGGTGCCAGTAAGCTGATTTTCTCAAAATCTTCGCGATTCATCGTTCTCAACTTGCACAGGGTGACTCGAGCTAATTCCACTTCTGCCGACGGCGGTAGTTGTGGTTTGCCTTTTCCAGTTTGTCTCAACCATGGTTGAGCGTGTGGCCTGGCAATCGAAGGGGATGAGGTGAGCTTTCTCTTAGAAACGGATCATCAGACACAATCTGATCAAACGATGATCGCAGCTGTACATCATACTATGGCTCCTTCCTTATGAAAGTTTCGAGTTCCTTCGAGATTATCTCCAAGGCACCGGAACTTATTTGGTACGTCAGTTGTTTCTTGCTTTTTGATACATCGCTTATCCGTTCTGGCAGACGGGTTGAGTATGGGCACTCATGATGCTTATTCCATCCTCCATGATCACCTGGCTTGCGTGGTTTGCTGAGATGCATTTCATGTACTCGCCTAAGAACTCATCGAGATGATCGCAGCGTTGTGTGGTCCGGATCGATTCTGTTAGCGTCTCAAATTAAATAACCCAGGACGAAAGTCTCAGTCTCTTGACCGAGCCTACGTATCACTTGTCAAGTTGTGTTATGTAGTAGTTACGTTGAATTGAAATAGTTGACTCATTTACTTCCAGCAAGGTCAAGGTGAAGCGCAATTTCAGATATTTGTATTTGTTTGTCATAAATACAAATGTACTCCTCTAGCCAATCATGGCGCCCTCTTCCGTCAACGCACCTCCACAAAACTAAGGCAATGAACCACCAGAGTCTACGTAAAGGGGAGAACAGAAGGACACAAAGGTTGGTGCAAGGGGGATGTGATAAATGATAGGAAAAACCAGAGAGAAAAATATGGAAAAGATATCCAACGAGCGTGCGGCAGCGGGGAATCTATGTTCATGAACGGTGACGGTGCAAGGGAAATGAAGATAAAAAGTTCTGCGAGTTCAAATGGCTTGGAACAGGATTATGGATTGGGAAACATGGGAGGTTCAATAAGAGAACCATCAACGGGCGCTAATGGGAAGAGACATATCAAGCGAGTAAGGAAGTAGGCGGCCGTCTTCTTTGCATCCTTGCGTGTACGCAGGGAAGCTCAGAAGCGACGTGAAGAGAAATAGCGTCCGTACAGTACATAAGGGGAGGCAAGTGTGTGATCTTCATCGACGGCGTAGCGAGTCGCAGATATACTCAAAATGCGAAGCGATCAAGGAATGCAAAGTGACTGCGACGTAGGGCATAAACGCGGGATGTCGGAATGGAACGCATCGTGATGAAAGACGTAAAAGTAAACCAGTGCAAGTTGACCTGGCGTGCCCTCACCGTGACGTTTCGACCTCGTAACCCGCGAGATGACCCAACCGGACTTGCAAAACCGCGACAGACCATCTATTGACACCATATCCAACAGCGACCGAGCTAACTCTGCACCTTCCCTCCACCCCCATTCTCGGTCGCGCTCGGAGCGTGCCCTGCACACGAAAATAAACCAAGAGGAAGCATGATGCGATTACCAGGCGTCTTCCCTACCACGAGGACGGGCTTGGCCCGCGGCAGCAGGAGTAGCTGCTTGCTGCTGACGCGTGTGAGAACGAAGCCTATAAAGAAAGTAAGGACCGTAGCAAGGCAAAAGATTGAAAGAAATGTGACGGGCACCTACATCCTGTCGCTTGCACGATGTTCTTCTTCCTCTTGAACGACCTTTCGCCTACCAGTAGCCGCCTTCTGGCTGGTGCTGGCGCCGTCGTCTTGGGCGCCACGCTGGACAGACCAGTCGAAGACGTAGTCATACTGGAAGCCCTCACGAACGAAAAGGTCGCGGAAGAGCTTGCGGAGGTAGGAATAGTCAGGCTTGTCATCGAAGCGAAGCGCGCGAGTGTAGTTCAAGAAAATGCCGAACTCATTTGGGAAGCCGCGGCAAAGAATATCGGTGGGAGTGGTCATTTTCTTCTCCATGATTCTGTCATACTTCTGCTTCTTGGTAGCAGCCTTGAGTCCCTGCCAAGGAAGGGCGCCGCGCAGGAAGTACATGAGGACGTAGGCGAGAGACTCAAGGTCATCACGGCGAGCCTGCTCAACACCCAAATGGGTGTTGATTGAGGTGTAGCGAGCGGTACCGGTCAAGTTCTTATTTTCTCTGTAGGGAATATGCAAGTGGGTCTTTGGGTCACGGAATTTCTTCGCGAGACCAAAATCGATGACATTGACTTGATTGCCACGCTTGCCTATACCCATGAGAAAGTTGTCTGGCTTGATGTCTCGGTGAATGAAGTTGCGTGAGTGGATGTACTCGATACGGGATATCTGTGGCGATACAGTGGCGGGTCAGTCCTCGAAAACAGTAGCTAGAGTGGGATTTACTCACGAGTTGGTCAGCAAGGAGCAAGACAGTCTTGAGGGTGAATTTGCGGTTGCAGAAATTGAAAAGGTCCTCTAGAGAGGGTCCAAGAAGATCCAAGACCATGGCATTGTAATCGCACTCGGTGCCAAACCAGCGTACGAAGGGAACACCGACACCGCCAGCAAGGGTCTTGTAAACCTTTGACTCGTACTCGAGCTGAGGGTGCTTTGCTTTGACTGACTCGAGTTTGATGGCGACTTCCTCGCCAGAGATGATGTTGATCCCGAGATAGATATCACCTGTTAAAATGAGTAAAAATGGGAGCATATAAGGATGTGGTGAACAGACCGAAGGAACCTGAGCCAATCTTCTTGCCGAGTCTGTATTTCCCACCGACACGAAGGTCAAGTCGGTGTGCTGAGCTGTCTGTCATTGTTCGTTACGAGGGGTGTAAGATGGAACGGGGGCTGATGAAAAGAAGTCGAGTGAGTATGGGAGTTTAATAGAGACTAGAAGAAAATGAGAAGCAGATTAAATAGTGAAGAAGGGCAGGTTATAGTGTGTTCCGGGTCGTGGCAATTACGGTTGTATCGGAGGTGGCTGACGTTGAACTAAGAAGTGCGGGAAACACATGGGAGAGGCAATCGCTTATGAAAAGGAAAGAATGGAATGGGCTCCGAGGGTTCTTGATGGTGATAGGGAATAAGACAAGCTATCCAGGCTTTTAACTTGAGCTGGTGTAATGTCAAGCTCCAACGTGGGAGCCTCGAGGCCGCTCATTACAGTGCCCAAATGACATGGAAATTTACATGAAAAACAGTTAAACCAGGCTACTCACCGTAACTCTTGAGCTGGACTTTGAAGACTGCTGTGACGGTGATAGCTTAAGAGATAAGAACGCAACAGAGCTGCGTAGAGGAGAGAGAAAACAAACAAGTAGGTGCGCGTGAGAGCCGGAGTTTAAATTGGTCAGTTGGTCCAACTTGATCCCATTGTAAACTATCGCGTTGCCCCAGTACCCTTGACCCCCAAATTCGGCGAGCTACCAGGCTCTTCGATGCTCAAGTTCTCATCACAATGCGACAAATAAATCATATACTATGTCTGTGATTAGCATAGCTATCCGGGTTTTTCTCAGCAGAAGTAGAACGCCGTCCTATATGCCAGCGTGATACGTGACAGTGTGAGTCAGGATCCAAGATCTGCTGGACCCTCGAATGGAACGTTTGATTGTACCTTCACCTCGTGCCCTTAGAACGACAACAGCAGGGTCCCACAGTTCGAATGAATACGTTAGTCTAGTCCTTTAGCTAAACTTTGCATAATATCCCTAGTGATCTTGTTGTAAGTAAGTACAACGTGGAAGTAGTTTCCTTTTATGGCTATCATATCAATTTTGATTGTCGAGTGGTCAACGGTTTGAGACCAGCGCTATTTTCCTCCTCAACCGCATCGATAGTACTTTTCGACAAAGTCCCTCCCTGTCTTCCAGCTAGTATCCTCCAGTCATTCATTTTGGTCTCTGAATTTCTCTCTTTTTCAATCGCAACACTCGTTTTGTGCGACTAACCATCATTCGAATTGTCTAGCGACCATAGATTATCGCCTCTTCTCGCCCGCAAATATTATAGTGGAACATGTCATACCATCATCAAGATCCCTACTATGATTCTGCACACAGTGCGCCAATTCACCCAGGTTTTCCCCCTCCAGCGCCTACTATTCATAACCAACAACACCCTCCTTATGATAACCAATGGGATGACAGACCAGGGTCTGCCAAATCCGTCCAGAGTAGCCAATTTCATGGTTCTCAGGTGCACCTCAATCCCCAGTATGAGATGAGCCAGGTTCACTCTCCCCCCGTTCCTTCCATGCCGTACCATGCATACCAGCCAAACTACCCTCCCGTCCCCGTACACCCTGGCCCACTCAGAGAAATGACTACAGGATACTCTGTAGCCAAGGAGAAACTTATGAAACGTCGCTCTGTCCGGCATGTCGAGCTTCAGAACGGTAATCTGGTTCTTGATGTCGCAGTCCCCAGCCACATCGTGCCAAAGGGCATGAACAGCGCCGAGGAAATGACCACAATGCGTTACACTGCCGCCACATGCGACCCTGACGAATTTATGCGCAGAAAATACTCCCTCAGGCCGTATCTCTATGGCCGCCACACTGAGCTGTTCATCGTTATGACCATGTACAATGAAGATGAAGTCCTTTTTGTAAAGACTATGAATGCGTAAGTTCCGCCCGTGACCGTCGGATCATGTACCTAATCTATTTTCAGCGTTATCAAGAATATTGCTCATCTCTGTAGTCGGACGAGATCGAGAACATGGGGCCTTGAGGGCTGGAAGAAGATCGTTGTATGTGTCGTCTCAGATGGACGCAGCAAAGTCAACAAGCGGACGCTTCAAGTTCTCACTCTCGTGAGCTTACCCGTTATCGGTTGAGTTTGTTGCTTATCAGCTGTCCCTAGATGGGTTGTTATCAAGAGGGTATCGCTAAGGACTCAGTGGCGGGAAAGGATGTGACCGCTCACATTTTCGAGTGAGTGGGTCGAGTGGAGAGGTAAACCTTGCTGAAATTTATTATCTGTAGATATACTTCAAACGTGGTCGTTACGGAGACTGGGGAGGTATCTACTGGGCACTGCCCAGTTCAGATCATCTTCTGCCTGAAAGAGCAGAACAAGAAGAAGCTTAACAGCCACCGCTGGTTCTTTAACGCTTTCGGTCCATTGATCAATCCGAATGGTAGTCGCATTCTCTCATGAGGGGTTCCTGACTCTGACTCCATACATAGTCTGTGTTCTCTTGGATGTTGGTACCAAGCCCACCGGCACATCGATCTACGAGTTGTGGAAATGTGAGTAGATATCGTTCGCTCGATATTTCGCCTGATGATACTCTCTAGGCTTTGATAAACACTCTAATGTTGGAGGAGCCTGTGGAGAGTGCGTCAAATTCGTCGTTTTGTGCTTCATCTCATTAAATTCTTCTGTCAAAGGATTTGTGTCGACACTGGCAGAGCTTGCTCGCTGCTCCTGACGAGTCCTCTTGCTGCTTCTCAGAATTTTGAGGTAACATTGTTACAGCTCTGGCTTCACACATTATTTTGACTTGGCATAACAGTATAAAATGTCTAATATCCTCGACAAACCTCTCGAGGTAGGTAGATCATTCTTGGCTACACGATCAATGTCCTGATCTACCAAAAGAGTGTGTTCGGTTACATCAGCGTGCTTCCTGGTGCATTCAGCGCCTACAGATACAGGGCCCTCCTGAACGGTCCTGATGGAAAGGGTCCCCTTGCCTCGTATTTCAAGGGAGAGGCTATGCATGGCGGAGGTGCTGACGGTGCTGGGCTCTTTGGTATGATATATGCTTCCTCCAATTTCTTGTCCCGCCAACAATTTTTGCAGAGCGAAACATGTACTTGGCCGAGGATCGTATCCTGTGCTTTGAAATTGTCACCAAGAAACGAGAAAGCTGGATGTAAGTTAAGTTTCACCTTTCACGCTGAACGGGTCCCTCAACTTGCTCGACAGTCTCAGATACGTCAAGAGTGCTAAGGCTGCCACCGATGTCCCCACAACTGTGAGTAAAGATCGGTCTATTGTGATATCTATTTCACATATTCTTCCAGGTTCCCGAATTCATATCTCAGCGCCGCCGATGGTTGAACGGGTCCTTATTCGCTTCTTTCCATTCGACGATCTTCTTTTACAGGATCTGGACATCTGGGCAAAATCCCATTCGTATGCTTGTGCTCCAGGTACGCACGCACAGAAATTCATCGCATCGCATTACTAATAAGAGCTCATGTAGATCGAGTTTATTTACAATGCAGTCCAGCTCATATTCACGTGGACGTCACTTGCGAACTTTTATCTGGCTTTCTACTTTGTCAGTAACCCCTTCCCCTCGTATGTTAATGAATCTAATGTAAGCTGTCGTAGTTGGTTTCATCAGCAACTACGACCACAAATGGCGCCTTCAACTTTCTGAGCAAAGGAGCTGGACAAGATATTTTCCAGATTTTCCTGAAGGTAATGAGCGAGCCCTTTATAAGCGGGAAAGCATCTCAAGTGTCATTCTAGCTCTACATCGGCCTCTTGTTCGTCGTCACCGTCTGTTCGCTTGGAAACCGGCCACAGGTATGTCCTTCGACCCATGACAGGAATTTGCAAAGGTTACATCATTCTTGCTAGGGCTCCAAATGGATTTATGCGCTCTGCATGGTACTTTTCGGTATTTGTAACATCATCACACTTTGGTGCGCTGGATGGACAGTGTACCTTGCTGTACCTCATTCAGTCGCTGGATGGAAGGACTTCCCTGAGTGAGTATTTAAGCGGTCTAAGTATATTTGTTCTGATGGTTCATTGTTTCTGACTAGGCTCGTCGCTACGAACAAAGCCTTGCAGCAGATCGTCATCTCGCTCGCTGCTACGTATGGCTTGTACTTCTTCTCGTCGTTCATGCACTTTGAGCCATGGCACATGTTCACTTCGTTCATCCAGTACATGTTCCTGCTTCCGAGTTGTGAGTATTTATGTCGTTTATATTGGTCATCGCAACGCTTATGTTATCATTGTAGATGTTAATATCTTGAGTATAGGCGTTTTCATTGTGTACGGAGATGATATTGATTTTAGTTCACAGTGATGTATGCCATGTGTAACTTGCACGATGTTACGTGGTAAGAGCGGCCCTACTAGTCTCTTACTTCCAATTTGATGATATGTCCAGGGGAACCAAGGGAGACAACGGCTCTTCGAAGGATCTTGGCGGAGCCAAGAAGGTCAAAGGCGAGAATGGCAAGTACATGATGGAAGTCGAGATCCCCACTGCCCGTGAAGACGTCGACCGCATGTGGGCAGCATCTCGTTCAGCACTCAATATCAAGGCTCCTGAAGAAAGATCTCACCGTGATGCTGCTACCAAGCAAGCCGACCACGACCGGAACAGCCGTACTAACGTTGTGCTGGCGTGGGTGGGGACGAACACGTCAGTCGATCCGCCTCTTTCGTTTTGTTTAAGAAAATGTTGTTGATCTTGTCTTTTAACTTATAGGTTGATGATCGTTGTGTTCACTTCGCAAGCGTTCTTGAATTGGGTGAACACCCACTTTGCGACATCCCAGGGCTCGAATTTCAACCCTTATTTGAGCTTCTTGTTTATCGCGCTGTAAGTATAATACGACGTTCATCGATACGGAGTCATCCTTGCTGACCAAAACACAGTGCTGCTCTGTCATCAGTCCGATTCATAGGATCTCTACTCTATCTCATCTTGCGATTATTCGGGCACTGAGATATTTCTTGAATACCCATAGAATGTACTTTTTTTAAGAGTTGATCTCTTCTTGGGCACCATTCCTTTTTGACAGTGGGATTTCACGGCCTTTTGTTGATGGCTACTGTAATTATGTGTGCATGTAATTTTATTACTTGATCTGTCGTTTTTTCATGGTTTTGTCCTGGACACAAACCTGAAGTAACACTCACTGTAGGTGGCCCTACCGTATGCACCCGCATCACCGACATCGTTCACTAGCACTTATCTTGACTAGCTTAGCGCGCATGCACACTCTGCTCGATGGAACAGGTTATTCACTAAATGTGCATCTGGATTCCCCATTCGATCATGACTGGTCGACCCTTTATCCCCACACGAGTCTTATCATTGCACAGGCTCTCAGGAACCCTCCCGCTCGTTCGCTCTCATCGGTCAGCCGTGATTTCCCCCGGCCGCCGGTCTCTGATTCTTGGTATCAAATTTGCAAAACTCTACGCTTGCTCTACGCCATGCTGCAGTATTAATGGAGTATTGTCGAGCCAAATAATCCCTGCAGTGCTGATCAGTCGGATATGGTAGACATCACAAAGCTCACCTTACATTCTGATCGCTTGGCAACTTCAATCAGTGAAGCAGCGCTTTTTTGTTTCCCGAGTAGGACTGGTTTGCAATTCTGTCATCAGTACCTGTGCAAGATGATCAGATAACAGCCGATGATCCCCATTGTCCATGTTGTGGACCAATACTAACTTTGATCGTGACGAGCGCTGATGTAAAGAAGATCCGATTTCCGCTTTCTTTGAAGCATGCTAGTGCGTCTGGATTCTGGATTGACTCCACGGAAGATCAGGGATGGGTATATAACAGTGCATGGATGAATTACGGCGCCGTTTTCACAGCGCTAACGACACGATCACTCAGCCAAAAGTAATTCTATAGGTGAGTGTTGAACCTATATATTGATGATTTCGTGATGATTAAAGTCCCGAGGGTAGATCACCATGGATGTTGAGTTATCCACACTGTTCGACGATGTACGCATCCTTCAGATGGGGAGGATGTTCCAATGTGAGTACTGGTTTTTGGGTTGCATGAGTCGATACCCGGGTGCTAAATCTCATTACTAGTGGCAGCAACATTAGTTGTGGTGTACGATCACGGTGAGCTTATCTCGCAATACTTGAAAGTGCTCTACCTGATAACCCTTAACTTAGTGCTTTGTTCTCAGAGAGAGGTAATTTTAGTTGCTCCTCGACCGAGAATAGCTATTCACATATTTACGAATAGGTGGACTTGATTTGGGTATGTCTTCTCGGTGGCTTGTAGAAGGCTCACCTGAGTGAACATGGTCCTTCAGAAAAGATCAAAGTCTCTTGTGTCACACCTCTACTTTACGGTCAGTGATGCTATAACTCGCTGATTGACGAAGCGTCTGATGCCGCTATTAGACCCGTTACTTTGGGGATGCTATCTCAATGTAAGTGAGATGTTATGTGCAACAATACGTACTCATTTTTCTTCCAGAATTAGTGCAATATGTTCGGTTTCATCTTCTCGACCTTGATTCGTGTTGCTGATGACCGTATGATAGTGTTTATGGGCTCGACATTTTCAGTCAATGTAAGATAAGCGAGACTGTCCTGTAACATATGATACTAACAAGTTTCTATTAGACGTAAGTGCACGCGAATTAGCACATATGTCCGATTTATATCCTCTTGCTAATCAACGACACTCTTTGCATCAGTTGTGCGTAGTCTTCTACAGACACTCTTCTTTCAAAGCTGATTATTTGTAGGTCGTATTCTATTTCACTTCCAATCCTACGGGCCTTTTGTGCCAGTATGGGCTACACAAAGTACACCGTTTCGTCTATATCCGCAGAAAAGTACTGATGGAATCGCTAGCAATCATGCAACTGCGCATTTACGCCATGTATCGCAAGTCAAAGAGGATTCTAGCGTTCACAGGAGTCTGCTTTGTGCTCGAGATCGCAGCCATTTGCACGGTCCTGGCGCTAAACTTCGACCGCTCCTTAACATATACCAATGAAGCCATACCCGGGCTTCTCAACATGTGTGCAACGTCGACTATCAATAGAAGCTTCACGGCCATCTACGTGCCTATCTTTTGTTTCGAACTTTTACTTTTCGCCCTTGCCATATTTGTTGCGTTCAAGCACATGAGGAACACCCATACAATTGCTGGGAAGAGACTTCACAACACGATGGCGACACTGGTCAAGTACAACACGATCTACTTCTTCGTGTAAGTGTTATCTTTTATTTTTTTCGTTGGTGATTCAACTTTCTCTCGTGTTTATTAGCGAAACGGCCGGATGTGGTATCGCCGCGGCGTTGTATCTTGGTCTTCCGGTAATACGGTTTTTGACGGTTCACCCTTCAGGTCACTTATGCTTTTCTATTTAGTCAATCTATTTGGAGATCACGAATTCAGCGCTTATTGCAACCACGATCATCCTTGGGAGCCGACTTGTGCTTGCCACGCGTAATTTCTACTCTGACCCATCCGCGGAAGATTGTTGGGGCCCGAGCCATGGGTCCACTTGTGTGAGCCCTATGTTTACCCAACCTTCATTATTTGGGCCATTATCCAGTCATATGGAGATGTCGATTATCAGTGCCAAGGGTCATCATCTGGATACAAGTGATGACGCTGTATAGAGCTTGTTGTTTGATCCCTAATGCCCGTGCTTTTTATGCACATCCGCAGATTTACCTTCTTATTCAACGACATAGAGCGATTATTCAACAATGTATCAATACGCCATGATCAATTGCTGTTTGCTTGTTAATACACAAAGAGTACCCTGTTCGACGCCCAGTGACAGTCTTGTTTGTTGGCAGTTCTCAGCTCAAAGCCACCGTCACCCACAAAACCTGTTTCAATACCGCTAAATGTTCACGAGAAGCTGGTCTGGGGTGGGTACTCTAGACCGTCTACCACTCCTTGATATCATTGCCCTGGTCGACGAGGGTCTGCCTCAATCATTTCATCAAATTCACCTGAGTGATGAGCTCCTCATCAACCATGGCCACCAGCAGCTCTCGCAACTAAACCTGTGCAGTTGTTGGTGATCGAGATCTTCTAAAATTTGATCTGATTGGCAAGAAGAATCTGGTCTCTCTGTGCACGAGAAAATGTTCCCAGGACCTGCACATGGATGACCGGGTTTCGAATGGTTGTATCTGTGCACGTCACAACATAGGCGCATGGTAGTTTTAGTTGCCAGTTTCACCCGTCAGCTGCACGATGTGAGTCACTGGTATATCGTATTTATGCCGTTCAGCCATTGGAGGAGAACATGACAATCAGAGTGCATCTCGAATCCAGCAGCATGTAGCATGACTTTTCTTTGACAGAGTCATCATTGGGCCAGTCAGCAAGAACGGTGCTGAGGACCCGATATTTCTGCAACAGAGTGATGATCTAGGAGTCCAACTCCGAATGTATGCAACAATATAGGTGCTCCTTCCCCCGACGTTTGTGCCTCTCTCGAATGTCGAAGACTAAGTGTTGGAACGCACTAGCATTGCCGCGGGTAAATGTAAGGAGCTCGAGCGGATCTTAGAGCGGTCGCGGGTCCAGTCCTTGACTCCTTCTTGTCAGCACAGCCTAGAAGGAACGGCTATCTTCCTTCGTCTATCGTGGTAAAGGGTTATCCAGGGAAAGAAAGCGCAGCCTAGTACCAGGCGATGCAGATCGACGGGTTCCACCGTCACGGTGTTGACTAAGTTATCGGTTGTTCTTTGTGGTGTCAGTTTGATGTCGGGAGTAAGGACCTGGTTATTGATACTAGATAGTAGTGAAGGGGAGTGTCAGATGGGAAGAAGGCTAGAAGCTTTCAATTCGAACACTGGAAATCCAGAACACGGTTGAATCAAATATTGATGGCGATGCGCATCACGGCCAAATTGAAAACTTGACATTACAACACAATGACATAAGATCATCATACACGTGAATAGCCTCTCACACGGGCAAGCCTGGGTCCCAAGGTCAATGATATATACCCCAACTCAATTGGTGATCCAGCAGTTGATATAGCGCAATGTCAAAACTTATTCTGGTGGCAGGTGCTACAGGCAAACAAGGTCGGGCTCTCATCGAGGCTCTTCAACCCACCTCAGACTCAGATGACATACCATTTCGAGTGTTGGCTCTAACTAGGTCAGCTTCCAGTCCGAGCGCACAGCGATTGGTCCAGGAAAGACACGTACAAGTGGTAGAAGGAGACCTTGACTCGCCAGAGTCCATACGGAAAATCTACGAAGATGCAAAAGGTTCAGGTGGAATCTGGGGTGTCTTCTGCGTTCTGGCGTTCCCCGGGCTTGGTGCCAATGCAGACGGGGAGGAGCGACAGGGAAAGGTACAATCGTTTCAGATATTTTATTGCATAAACATATTTATACTGGAGTACAACAGTTTATGGCCGATCTAGCGCTCGAATATGGGGTGTCAGTATACATTTACTCGACCGCCGAACGTGGTGGCGAACAGAACGATGAGATGGAAAAGCTGTCGGGTCGCGCAAAAGTCCTTGCAGAGCGGCACGTCCAGGCTCTCGGTGAGAAGGGTCTCCCATGGACGTGAGCCTCTTAAATTTGAGACTGGACCTAACTCATCTTGATGTTTCAGGATATTGCGCCCAGGATTCTTTCTAGACAATTACAACGACTTCATTGGTTCTATTGCCGTGGCTGTACTCACTCGTGGACTCAAAAAGGACACCAAAGTCGGGGTGATCGTGAGTTCGTCCTGTATATGTTTATATCCTGCTCTAACCTCCATCAAGGACGCGAAGGATATTGGTCATGTTGCTGCTGCCGTATTCAAGGTAAAGCATTTTAGATAGAAGAAGTATCGACAGCAGCTAAAATTTCGATTGAAGAACCCTGATAAATACAAATACCAGATACTCGTGGTCATTGGGGATGTGCTCACCATGTCTGAGCAGCATGCATCGTACAAACGCGCAACAGGTCGAACCCTGCCCTCCATTCCTGGATTTTTAGCTGCCATTCTTTTAGCGCTGAATAAATCCACGCAAGAATTGTAAGTTTGCAGCTGTTTCCCTTTTGACACCAACTTGAATGTAATTCAGGGTTCAACATTTTGAAAACGTGCACACGGCACGGACAACAGGGCAACATGAGCATTTTGAATCCCAACTAAATTTGAGCCGCGAAGCCTATCCTCAAATGAAGACTGTCTACGACTGGGCTGTCGAACAACAGAAGGTTGAAGGACGACAAGAAAATGCAGCAGGTTGGAACAAGGTATCGTTGTGGCGGCTAATGCTAGGAAAATCGTAAAATATTGTTGCAAACTGGTCAAGTACTCATACACCTTCATGCTTCCCTATTATTATTTTTTGGCAGACCCAAAGTATTGACTGAGAATGTGAACAAACGCATTCCTCTCTCGGGGCTACCATATGTGCCTGAATAGCGCCAGCATGCCCGATGAGCCGGGACGAGTGCTCACGGATATTGTACAGGGAGAACTTGGGAAAAAACACATTGTATGCAAGTTCGAAATACTGTAAATAACAATGCAGCACATAGAGCTCATGCACGTATGCTGAATCGACGCTTTACACCAAAAACCGGTTATACACTGCATAAAAGTGTATTGGGTATATAAATTCCGAAATCGAGCAGGTCCATCTACACAACTTGAGGATCATACAACAACGCCCCACACAGCATCGTCCTTGCTATCGCTGTGGTTTCGTACCAAGTGAATGAGCTGCAGATTGAAGTGAGCATGGGCCCAGAACCAGATTCAAGAATATACACACGGCGGTGCGGTAAGTCAGAATCATTCGATTCCGACTTCCAGAACAACTCTTACAGGTTACTCGAATTGGACAAGATTCCAAATCATCGACCGTAGTAGAATTCGGGTCTCGTCCGAGAACTTGGAAGAGATTACGTATTCGCTTGGTATATCCGCCTGCTTCCAGAACAGTGCAATTCCATGGGTACGTCTCGAAGGCTTCGATTGCTGCTTTCTCGTAAACTTCTACTAGCGACATAGTCCTACCGAGTGCTGTTGTTTCCATTGGAGGCTGGACCCACGGTTTGTCAAATGTCTTAGCACGTAGGCAAGGGTGGGCGAGTGCTGATGGATAAGTGACATATAATCGACAATTGGAGCAGCGGAACACTAAGGCGGCGAGTTTGAGAGGGTCGACATCATTATCGATGCCACACAGCTGCGCGCGAACTAGATCTGCAAGTTGCTCAGTGACCTGGCGGTTCCAAGCTAAGAACAAGTGAGGTAGACGAAGGGTAAGTGCGTCCACAAAGGCTTCTGTTGACATAACCTCAGGAACATCTATCATGCATCGAACTTCCGAGAGTAGACAAATGTCTATCGCTTGGGGGAAGACCTTCAAGGTGTTGGTCTTGTCATTTTTGAATGTCTTCGTCATATCGCTTGCAACAACGGCAAGATTCTTGAAGCGGTCTTGGAGGAGGACAGTAAGCCTTCGAGCTCTCCTGATTTCTAGAAAATTCTGAAGCCTCAGTAGAGAAACCTGACACGCTTTGGAGATGTGAGGCTCCGTATGGAGATAAAGGGTGCGTTACACACGTACAAGAATCAGTCAACTCTTGGTCTTGTCTGACGACGAGGTTGTCAAATTCTTTTAACACAGAGGCATCCGACCGCAGCGATTCAAGCTCATCTCCCAATCCGAGGCTCTTGAGTTTCTCAATGACACTGAAGGAAAGTGAGTTTTCATCGTATTGCTTTAATCAAGATGCATACTCTCTTTTCCTCTGGTCTACCAGCTCTTTGCGACGCCGGTCAGCTACTTCAGCCTCCCAGATGCGACATAAAGCAGCGTGCTAAGAGCATGTCAATAACGCATTCGAAGATCACCAGGAACATCATACGACACCTGGTAAATTTCCTGGGTGACTTTCTCGCGATGGATTATCAGGTCGTTCAACAACGGGCTATCCTTCACAAATTTATACTGCCTGTTGAGTTTATTGACGTCGGCGTGCGAAGCCACAGTGAGTGGCTTCCTGCAGGTATTATCTCTGTGCCTAACGCAAGGCCCGGCAGAACACATGACTGACATGGGTACGAGCTGCTCAACATCGAGACAGTTCAAGTGGTCGATGAACAAAGGAAGCATTTCTCGACTAATGAGCCTATAAATCATGAGAAGCATAGATAAGGCGAGCTTCACGAATACCCAAATACTTACATCTCAGTTGTGCAACCGTCACAACAACGGATGCGTAACTCCCACTGAATTACATCGCACGACGAGTGACACCGCTATGAGTGACGTAAGTCATTCAAATATTTATCGAGAAGGACTGTACATGCATGGCAGAACGGCCAGAATAGCAGGTTTGCATATGCAGGTTCGGAAAGGTACGATGGGCATTGAGGTAGCCGGTCGACGCGTTTCAAGGCTCCTGTCCATATTGACTTTGCTTTGCGACAACTAAGCAGAAACAAACGAAACTGTTTGGATACCCGAGTAAGATGTACAAGGTCGAGTGGGTGAAGGTACCAAAAAATCTGGCAGGACAAGAATGTGAACAAGGCTTCTGAGAACACCAATATCTGGCTCGAGTGATCCATACCTCGAAAAGCACGTCAAGGGGGAGCCCAAGAACGATAGGTTTGCCCACCATCGTGATTACAGAAGTCGGTTGACCCGCGCGCTTTTGAACGTGTCTACCCGGCCAGACCGTGACTCACTTGCAAAGTTGCCTCATATTATGGGACCAAATGGGGCCCAGGCTGTATACTTGTAATATTGATTGCCTCATCATATTTATGTAATCACGTAAGTGTGCCACAAGACTAACAATCAAAAATCGTTAGTCCACGGTTCCGGTACGGTTTGTTCGTTATGGCTGTCCAAGAAACACCTGTATCGCGACGACTAAAGACAGTCAAACACATTATCATAGTGTGCTCAGGCAAAGGCGGTGTCGGAAAATCTTCCGTGTCCGCCCAGCTTGCGCTCAGCCTCCATGCATCTTCTCCCACAATTCGGGTCGGGGTTCTCGATGTCGATCTTACCGGTCCGTCAATACCACGCATGCTTGGTCTAGATGGACATGGCGTGCACCAGAGCAGCGATGGATGGGTGCCTGTATATGCAGATGCGCTTGGGGATGGTGAACCCAGACTTGCGTGTATGAGCGTTGGATTTTTATTGAAGAAAAAGGGGGACTCTGTAGTTTGGAGAGGGCCGAAGAAGAACGCTATGATCAGGCAATTTCTGAGCGATGTCAGGTGGGGAGAGCTTGATTACCTTGTCGTGGATACACCTCCAGGTCAGATATCCAACGGCGTGATGAGAGCCCATCTCAATCTGACGTTAATATCTAGGAACATCTGATGAGCACTTGTCGCTGATCGAACATCTTGCACCGGTGCATTCACGGTTGTCTGCAGTCATTGTCACAACGCCACAGGCTGTTGCGCTACTGGATGCTATGAAATGCCTCTCGTTTACTCGGGCTGTCGCGCTTCCTGTCCTTGGACTTATCGAGAACATGAGTGGATATGTGTGCCCTTGCTGCGGAGATATCAGCAATGTATTCTCTACAGGTGGAGGTGCAGAAATGGCCAGACGAGAAGGGGTGCCGTTCCTTGGTAGTATGCCTATCGATACGGAGCTGGTAACATTGTTGGATGCTGCCGAGTCCACAGATCTAAGCGCTGCTGACGCACAACACGATAAAGATAGCGAAGTTCGTTCATTTGGAGTTTTACAACGGTATCAGAAGACATCGTCCGCGAAACTTCTGAGTGCCATTGTCGAGAACGTCATATCGGCGTTGCCGTTGGTAGAACACGCGCCAGTGAGCAGCTCTGTTTAAGTAGTTTCAAAGGTACGTCATTGAACCATGTCCGCTGCTTCTTGATACACATCCTATGCAGGCACACACAACATTGTATTGATACATATACCATTGATGATGTATCCTTAGAACGTATCCCGATGTATCACAAGACATATCTTGCGCGTACTGACACGGCTTTCAGCTTGGAGGAAGCTTTCGAGTCCATTCAGATAAGTGTTTGATTAGAGAAGGGTCAACAATGAAGTGATACCAAGCCGCCTGTAATTATTTTGTCACATCTGACTGTGACCATATATTGCAACTTCTGTTCAGAAGGTCCTTCACACGACGGGCTATTCGAAGGGATTCGGGACTGCTATATGTTCGCTTGGTTATTCAATCTCCCGAGCTCGGCAACTTATATTCATTCCAAATGTAAGTTAAAGGCTTGTCGCGATCGCCTTATGCTCGGTTCATTTCAAGTTAAAGCGAAAAGGAAAAATCAAAAGTGTGCGCAGCTATCACGTACTACCATATCGTCAGAATCAGAACCTCCGTGATCGTAAATTAGAACAAAGACTCGAATTTTAATGATATTGACCATTGAGCTTTTGAAGTGTTGATACCGTATGGTTCGACACAGCCATGACCTGGCCATTATAACCAGCCGTGAGGCCTTGAGGGCTCACCTCTCCTACATGCGAAGAGCAGCCCTGCAAGTCCGTCAATTTCGGTATGTTTTTTTGGACTACATACTACTAAATAGCTTGAGATTCCACGAAACTTCGGAGTCTGGCTTCGATAGATGAGTCTCGTAAAAATTTGCCACGTTCCAGCCTGAGGAAGTTCGACAAGCCGGATATGAATGTGAGCATGTTTCTTCAAGTTAAAGTTTTGGCATTTGGCCTCGCGTTTTATTCCTTGCTTTTGTTCTATGAATCCAGCCATCTGATACCCCATCCATCGCCCTCCGACTGGGCAGATTCATTCTCGTGGCGTCTTTACTATTTTTTTTTAACTCTAACTCGCTCAGCCCTAACGATCTCTGTATTTTTCACCTCCCTGGCCTTATCCATTGTATCCACGGTCTACGCTCAATGCACGACCGTCAATCGTCTTTCGGTTCCGTATCGACACCCGCTCCCTTACTTACATCCGCTTCAAGTTCAGCTTATGATGTCCCTCAGTCCGCACGCCTGGCACCGCTTACCGACTCAAGTATGTAATTTTTTTTGCAACGTATAACACGACGTGTCTCCCCGCGTTGATGTCTAACTCATCCCCATGATCTTTTCCCCTCCAGGCGATCCCTCCGAGAAGAGACCTGATTCCCAATCATCAGGCATGACCATCCGCAGGATAGGCCCGCCCGTTCGCGCCAATGTTGGGGACGATGATATCTTTATGACCCAGCATCACACTCGAACCCTTCGTCGTCGTTCAAGTCGCCTATCAAAATGGTTGGAGGAGTTACGGGTTGATTCCCCCACCGTCCAGCGACGAGATAGCCTCAATAATTCCACTGATGTGGAAAATGTTGGAACTGAGTGTAATCCCTACTTAGCGTATCCTCACCTCAGCCTGGCAACTGTTCGTGGAAGCATGGATGATGCTACCAGCATGCACGATTATGTCGTAGTCGACGACGGCGATGTGCAAGAATATATTCCTCCTGAGCCCGTGGATGTAAAGGTGCGTCATCTCAGATAGCACGTGTTAGATAGGTCGTCTCATACGTCAAAGGGATCACATGGCCAATCAGCGCTGGCGGATACTGCTGGTAATGGTCATCAATCGGCCGTATGGCTTAATGCCCCTCCATCTCGACATCAATTCCATCTATCAGTTAGATCTCCTTCACCCGTCGCATCATCAGCATCTCGCAGTCCATCACGCCTATCAATGTTTCAACGCTCCTCTCGTGCCACTTCTAACTCGGAGGCGAGCAATCCTCATAACCACAGTCGCTCCTCTAGCATTCACATGTCACATCTTGTAACCGAGACTCGATCAGACGAACGTTGTACACGTTCAAGCCCTTCATCGTGGCGGTGGCGACCGAGTGTGTTGGGGCATTTCGTATCCCTCTCTGATGGTGATACACGCTCAAGTACCCGTGACTCCCCAGGTAGTTCTTCACGTCCCAGCATGTCCTCAACTACGACAAGTTCCTCGTATGCAACTCCATCCACCAATCTGACGTATGAGGAAGGAGTATCGCTTGTCCCCCCTTCGACGCCTCAAAAGTCAGACTTCTTTGGATCTTTGAGGTCGCGTTCCCATAAGGCTGTAACCTCTTCACTGTCGCTTTTCTCTACTGAGACAAGCCCATCATTTCCGGCGTCATTCTCGTTACCAGCATCTGGAGCTCAGCTCTCTCAGCCGCCAGGTTTTCCAAACTCCCTGGCGCGGAAATCGAGTACAATTCGATTACCGTTCTCGTCAAAGTCGAAGGTCTTGAGTGGTGCCCTCCCAAATATATCTGTGGAAGCGCCAGACGCCACACGACCGCGCATCGTGTACACCGGCAAAAGCCACGCCCCCAGAGTTTCTTTGTCTTCGATCGCTAGTCAGTCACGAAGCACCAAGAAGAAGTTAGTCATCGGCGGTATCGCGCCGAATGACGTCAAACGTCTTGAGGCGGTTCAAAAGTGGTGCCAGGTCTGACTCACATCCTCGAGTTTGGTTTCTTGTTACTGACTCGTGCCCTATCTTCAGTCATTTGGCGAAGTGGATCAAATCACGAGGATGCCTAATGGCGATCTCCATGTGAATTTTCACAAGGCTGAAGTCGCAGATACTGTGAATAGCTTCTATAGTCGTTCCTATTGTCAGGAGCTAACCCAGTTCTCCTTACCAGGTGTGTCGTCTGCGTGCCAAAGTCTACATTGCGGGTGTAGGCAGCGTACATCTTTCTTGGTATTCCGGAAATAAACGACCATAGCATTCGTCACCGCTCTCGGATCATTTTCATTTGCTTGTAAAAGGTGAAAGCAAACGTGAATCGTCATAATGTCCATCAATTAACTGGGTACCTTCAGTGTACAACGCTGGAATTACGTTCTACACCCGCCTAATTCGATAATTATCCTTTCCTCAAGGCCTCTGGTCACTAATTTCACCGACGACTTGTATCGATTCCATGACTATATATGCGTACGTAAGTGTTGGCCATTCTGTCCGATATCAAACTGACTGCACGCAGATGACCATTTATGACGCTATTCGAGCATCTCATCCTATTTATCATCTACATACCATAAGATCTCAGCTTCATTAATTGCATCCATCTACCACGCATTCCTTCGTTGATATCCCTTTGCTCACGATACATACCTTCCACATTGTCAAGATGACCCTTCGCGAACTAGTTGCTTGGACAATGCGTTGGACGAATGGGTAGTCGTACCTAACGATATTTCTTCCGCTGTCAGCAATATCATGCTCTGTTAGCCTCCCGTAGGCAGACTGAATAGAAGGCCGTGATTTAAAAGTGCTCGTCCTCGATTGCAATGCAGTGACGATTTTCGACACCAATATTGGTGGAGGGTTCTGTATTGAAGTCACCCAATGACATTTCAAATTTCACGCGTGGAAAACGCTTTCCGGTTGCCGACAACCGCTGACCCAGACCGTCCGGTGTGGCTACTGCTAGTACTGACCGCCGGTACCAAACTGGTACTGGTCCAAACTTATTCTCCTGTCCCCATGTTCTCGTTGCGTTTGTTGAGTTTTTTCGAGTATGCCAGTGTTTTGGTCAAAACGTGCTCCTGAGACACAATAAAGTGCGTATAGCACCTTCCTCGCATCTGCCACCGAATACTTTGCTATTTCGATGCCATGCCAGACTCATCACTTGTCCCGTCATCTATTCCTGGAAGCTCAGGATGGGATCTTGCACGTACAATGTTTTTGCGACCCCAATCCTGGGCAGAAATCTTGCCAATGCCACGGGTTACAACATGTATTACTACTCATCAGACGAGCAGCTGATGAGGAACGTCCAGGGGATGTTGGCAACACTATTCGTTGATGGACGTGTGTAGGACATACCAGAGGCCACTAGAGTGAGGCAAGACATAAATCTTGTAGTTGCCAGACAACGACTCCTTCGCGTTATATTGTCAAGATGGCTGGTTGCCAAACGTTTCATTTCGCGAAGAACGGGGCGATCAATGATTTCACGGCACGCCAGATTCAAATTTGATACAAATGTGCCGGGGACTATCATAGCCGGTCTGTATTCTTTGCACGTTGGCAAAATCTAGGCCTGATCGGCGACCCTGACCTTGCTCAGGCGCCTTAGGTGAGGCTAGCTTGAACAATCGAATTGGCATCACGCGCTGAGAGTTTAGTCACGGTCGAACATCATATCCGTTATTATGCAAGCGCTGCCTGATCCTCGGGGATATATGCCCTTATACATACGACTTCCATGCCTCTTCCTTGTCACCTGAGCGTCACGAGGTGATATGTAAAGCGCTCGGTCACAGTGGGATGTGGCAAAGAAGGAAAAGGACTTTGCTTTGATTCGCTAACTGGAGTGTTTATCCTTCATCCCGGTGCACAGCATATTAATTCTAGCGCTCGGAATGTGACACACTCTAATAAGTAGGTACCATGTGTTCCGGTTCGTCTCTTCAGAAAGTGAGTACTTGATATTTTTCCTACTACTAAGTATTTTCAAATTACGCAGGGCTTGTCTCGTCCAGGTTAAGAAAATCGGAAAAACGGGGGCGCAGACTCCTTCCTGTCAGTGTGTCGAGAGCAGGTCTTGCGGCAATGGTACCGAACATCATCCTATCTCCATTTGGACGATCTCCTACGAATGCGTGCAGAAGTGCAAAATAGCGCGCTAGGAAAGTATAAATGCACACCGTCCGACCCTAGAGTCCCCATATACAATGATGCGACTTTTGCTCATAACTATCTTAGCTCTCTCACAAGCTTTCGGCGTGCTTTCTCAACACACTGAGGCAGCCTTTCAGCTCCCGACCTCTCCTTCCACTACATGTGAGGAACAAGCTAGGCAATCAGGTAAAAATATTCAATGGTCGAATCCACCCTCATAACCATGCTCAATTGATGTGTCCCATTAGGCTTTCCCACAGATGGTTGGGAAGTTCACGATGATGGAGGTCAAATAAAATGCCGTCGGGTAACTGTTCAAGAACTCGGACTCTGCTCTGGTGTCGAGTATATCGACGCAGTAAGTTCATACGTATATTTTCGAGGATGGACACTGAGGGGTAGCCGAGCAGGACACCAAAGACAAGAAGTGTTGTCGACATGTGAGTGGTCTCACATGGATCGACAGGTCTGCAAAGTTAGCCAAGGTATGCGTTCGATATGTCGGTTGATCATGCTTATCTACATTTTGCAACAGTGCTGCGCCAAGGATCATGTATGGACATTTGATAATGGAGACGGTCCTACACGCGGAGGGTGCTGCATGGTTGGGTTACACATGCATAATGGGAAGTGTATCCCCCCGTACACTCCTCCCCCTCCACGCTGCCCGTCTGAGACATACTTGATCAATGGGAAATGTACCCCAATCACTGCTTCCCCGCCGCGCTGCCCGTCTGGGACATTTTTGCAGGATGGCGTATGCATCCCAGTTACGGTTCCAACCTGCCCGGTTGGGACATATTTGGACAATGACCAGTGTCTCCCAATTATTGCTTCCCCTGCTCCGCGCTGCCCGTCTGGGACATTTTTGCAGGATGGCATGTGTGTTCAAATTCCAAACAGCATCTGCCCAATTGGAACCCGCATCCAAGATGGCCAGTGTGTCCAATTGCCTCAGACGTGTGGCAATGGTCACAACAATGGCGAATCCTCATGCGCATGCACAAATTATCCCGTCTGTGGACATGGAAGATACCTAGGCATCAAATATGGTCGTTGCTATATTCTTTCCTTCTCTGATGGCCAACAACTCGGCACCGTACGAGAAAACACTATGTATGTCAAAGGCGGCTTCTTCGATGATATCCCCTTCAAAGTATGCAAATCAACGAATGATTGCTCACGTGGAAAGGAGGTTGAGATGGACGAGTTCTTCTACCTCCAAGATCAGCATGGATTGTATGGGGATTTGAAGTCGACAAAAGGGTGGATTGATAACGCCCATAATGGCGACCATCTGAGTTTCACCTTTGATGTCAACAAGGCTGGCAAGTTCACGGGCACCCCGACTTGCGCTGGCAGTGAATGTGGAATTCAACTGCGCGGTGGTCCCGATAACGGCGGAATGGGACTTGCTTGCCCGATGGCCACGCCCGGAGTGACATTCGTAAGTTTCCTCCTTTTCAAGGGATTTTTTTCGCTAAATGATGTTTTTCGTCCATCAGTGGAGTAATCCTAAAGTGAGCAGAAAACTCCGTTTCTCTCAGGTGACATGCGACGAGTATGAGGTCCCTCTCACCTCTGGTATCTACTCTGCATGAGGTCGAAAATTCTGGATATTATGTCGTGTATACTTTCATTCTGACTCGATGCCTTTTGTCTGGTAACAACCTTATTCTATCCTTGGCTCCGCATTTTCTCATTCGATCCGACATAATTATCTTTCAAGATAGCTACGTTTGTTTATCTGGAAGATAATAGTTTGCGATCATCAACTCACACGACTAGTTTGTTGGGTTGTGACGCTCACTAATTGATCAAACCTTATTGTTGTATTTTGACAAGTCCAGCGTCAGTCTCGCCTCATGTCTAAAGGAAAAGGCATTGAGGGTTCCAAGTACTGCCTGGGAGCAGCGCTCAGATTTTTTGAGCTAACCCTCTTACTTCACGGCATCTATTGGAAATCAAAAAGACCGTAAGGGGCGGATTCAAAACAATGACAAATACTCACATGATCACTGAGGCGCCGTCACATCAGCCAGCGTTCACCTTGCTTCTCATTATCACATTAATGTTAAAAGTAACTTCAATACCGCCACAAGTGTACGCCAACGCGACCTGCTACCATTTTGTCTTACTGCCTTCCTTCTATTGGTCTACCTATGACAGTCTACTACCGTGACATAGGTCATCATTGGTGCAGCACATCAGCTCGGCTTTGTTTCTCAGTCAGCCGACATGCTCATGTTTATCTTTAAATCCACACCTAGTTGAATGCTATACGGTCACGTTCCTGACAGTCCTCAGATGTCATACATAGCCTTATAATTGTGACTTCTCTGTCAAAGTTGGTCGTTCTGTGATGTTGAACGCCATGCGGCCGTTTGGAGATGCTCGGCCGCACCACTACTTGGAACCTTAAAAGAATTTGTCAGAGCTTCTTCCGTGGCTGCGGCATTCCCAAGGTATTATCGATTCAGTTCAAAACTACAGTCTGTCATGTGCCGACTGCAACAGCAAGCTGAAGATATATGACGAGTTCTACCAATCACTCAGCAGCCTCCGTGTCTCCTCTAGTGGTTCTGTCACAGTCTGAAGCGATCAAAATATCGGGAATTACGTCTGGGTGAAGGTATTTCGCGTAAAATCAAACACGTTCCCTGACAGAAGACCTAAAAACTGTACAGGCATAGATCGCCTACCAGGGTTTAGAATCTCAGATATTCCATAACATCTTCCAGTGGAACTGCATAGCACCTCCCAAAATATCGACCCTGGCGCTAGTAGATAATTCCCTAAGGCGCCACAGACTTTGTCTTCCGAACCGGCCCCCGTCCTCATCCTCATCGAATGCCTCGACTCGCACACTCGGAGATCCATGGTCTTATAAATGCAACTTCCCTGTCCCGGTCTATCACTATCTGTGATACCAAATTATCATGAGATATGAAGAGCGCTCGACAGCGTCAATGAAGGTGACGAGTTATGTCAAGACGTAAAAGAGCGCTTGTCCGTTTGGTTCTTGAGCGTCATCCTGGAACCGCACTACGGCCTATTGAAGTTCCCGAGCAGCAGCATATCTATATGCATACTGACTACTGTTGCAAACCGCTCAGCGGCCTTCGTCTCTAACGCGGTTTTGCATACTGTTCTACCATAACACGATTCTCCTTTACTGATGGCTACAATACCGACGCAAGACTTCTTGAAAAATGACCATGTGTAAGTGAAGGTGTTTAACGCGGATAATTTATCCCTGATCAAATGCGGTATTAGAACACAGGAAATTCTGCAGAAAATTCTCGCGACCTTGGAGGACTCGAATATAACGGAGAAAGGGAACACAGACACATATAACAGGTTCTGGGCGTCTTATACCAAGGTTGCAAAAGAGTACGATGGCGAGTTTCTAGAGCGGAACAGCAGTGACATGGACATCGTACTCCTTTCTGTAAGCTACCGAATAACTTTGGAGCATGTATTTGGCTAAGAAGATCGTAGTCTGGTCTCTTCTCCGCTATCAATACCGCCTTCATTATTGCCATGAAACCCGACCCCACGATCCCCTTGTTGTGGCAGATCGTTCAGAATACATCCTCCAATACCACGATATCAGCCCTCGCTGCCTCAGCAGCAAACCCGCCAAATATCATTTGGTTCCAGACCTTGGCATACGTTGCATTGTCGCTCGACCTTCTCGCTGCTTTCGGGGCTGTCCTCGGCAAACAGTGGCTCAGCCATTACAAATCGAACGGTCGTGGAAAGGACAAACAAGAAATGTTAGACGGTTTGGAAGCATGGTACTTCTACGCTGTTCTGCTATCATTTCTCATGCTACTGCAAATCTCGTTCTTTCTTTTTGGGATCACTCTCTCAGCTTACGTATGGAGTCAGCAAGGAGCTACAGCAATCGCTGTTATCGTGTTGATGGCGTTCGGCTTGCTCTTTTATTTATTCATTGTCGTCGCTTCCTTGAAATACCCGCAATGTCCCTTTCAAACCCCTACCTCAGCATTCCTTCGCTTCATTCGGAAGTGCATCCGAGTCCGAGTCGCGGGGGGGAAAGAGAGCAAGGAGATGTACTCCGACCCTGGAGAAGCCAAGGAGATGCTCTCCGTAGCACGATCAATAAGGTGGCTATTCAACACTACCACGGATCCAGAGGTGATCAGTTCAGCGGCTTGGCTGCTGCCGACCATCAAATGGGCCCCTGAGGTGGACATGGCACCTGTATGCTCACGATTACTGTCCACTTTCAAAGCATGCTTCCATGCTAATGCCCTGTTCAGTCGTTCGGCACGCCAAAGAGCTCTTGCGTGCGGGACAGCCTTCCATAATGTAATGTGCGATGAACAGATACAGAACTATGTTCCCATTAATGCCATGTTCTTTGATGGGGGGGCATTGGAGATGTGGTCTCGCTGGAGAAGCCTCAGTCTTCCCTTGGGGCTTGACGACTGCAAAGCGTCTTTAGACCAGTACGCCACGACTCTAGATGAAGATCATGAACATGAAGCATGTGATTCCTCTAGAGATTAGAGGTAGAGCGGGATAGAAAGGATCTAACAGGTAAGAGCAAGTCTCAGTCTCTAGAAAGAACTCATATTGACGAAGCGTGTACCTAACAGGTAAGAGCAACTACACTAAGTCAGTTAAGTGTAACAATAACGGTAAAGGTGTAGACTCACGTCTCAGTCTCTAGAAAGAACTGAGACGCTCGCAACGGTTGGGCGCTAGTATTTATACGGTAAGCGCTCCACCTCAGGCAGGACTTCTCGGTGGCAATAAAGGTCTGTGAGACCCCATTAATATGTTAGGGTTATATGGGTCTAAGAGACCCAGGCTCGCAGATGGTCTATTTATAGCACAGCCAAAATATACCTTGCTTCCTCTGCAGCACCTCCCGGGATCCTCGTGGCCCTCACTGGATCCTCGTGCCCCTCACTGAATACTCTGTACCCTCCACTACGACCTCGCAGGATCGTCGTCAACATCCCCATCCCGCTCCATTCAGCCTCTGGATAGGTCTATGGCGAGCCCACCAGATATAGAGCCTCAGCGCTCTTCCTTGCATCTTGGACACTGCTGTCAGTTTCCAAGTCCGTTTTTCGTCGTCTTTCTGTTCTACCCTACGACGACGACCATCATGCCGGCCATCCGTCCCACACGTGGCGCTCAGCCAATATCTACAGGACTTGGAGTACACTTTGTGAGCCCCAAGAAGGCTCGAGATCCCAAAAAATCACAGACACTCGTTCACATTCCAGGCGCTAACTCCAAACATAAGCGCCTCCTCGCTCAAATGGCTGCTCTAATGAATCCCAAAATGCTAAGTACTCAAACACCAAGTTCTAGTTCTGCGCCAGCTCAACCTGAAGCACCGGCAAACTTTGACGACACTGCAAGCTATCCTTACGACGAGGACGACTTTATGGTCAATGACTACCAACCCGACGAAGGACCTTGCCCTACAGACCTGGCACCCAAGGACCTGGGGCACCGTATCCTGCCAGACAAAATGGCAAATAATCTTTATACGTCCTGGAAGGCCCTTATACCCACATTGGTAGATCCCCATCTCAAGTACTCAGCAAGAACCCATGGGCACCCTCTTGCAGAAATATGTCCGGTCATATCTGCCTGCGCAAGCTCCAGTTGCGTACAGCAAAGATTCTCTATAGTCTGTCTCTTTTCGACCGTAAGCAGTTTGTTTCTGATGTGCAGCTCCAGCTGATAAGTCCAGGTTTCCTTTATGTTAATGTGATGGCGTGCAAATGTTCAACACTCTCGCAAGTCCTCGTACACCACGGCCTTTTTCCAACTGCACCATCTCAACCACGCATGGCAGTCTCCACAGACCTCCTTGCGTTCTACCGGGCATTATTTGAGCGTTCGTGTGATGCTATCCACACGCTCGCCGCCGCCCTGAAGACCCATTATGCCCGCCGAGGCTTCCAGATGACCAATACCGCCGTGAGTTCCGACTTATCAGTTTTATAGACTCTTCCTCACTTCACCCAGGGCCAAGTCGTTCAAGAGCCATTTCGGCGTGGACTCGGCCAAGCTGTTTAATGGTATGATATTTTACAAACCGAAGTCGAGTGGCAGACTGAAGCCGCGGTACAAATATGTCGAGAGCGTGTCTACGAGGCTCGTAACCCTCAATGTAACGAGGAGGCTAACCTGTCTACCCCCAAGCCTTCCAGTACCTCCCTGCATCAAGGCCAATGTGCTGCCATCCTAATGCAGCGCTGTCCAGCATGCTTTGGAGGTGTGCTATTTGGCAGGCCACTTAGTGAAGGCGGAGATATACACGTGGCAACTGATGGTAACTTCCATCATCGTCATCGACGATCCGCAGGCGACTGCCCGCGCTTCTACGAACCCTTGTATTTCCTTCCGAAGACCCAGGTTGATGACGTTGGGCGGCGGATCATCTCGAAGCGTAAGTGAGCACCCAAGATTCGCACTTCTGTAGTCCCGGATGAAGCAATTGATCAGTGCGAGCATTCATACGAAGCCACAGATGGTAAGAAGCAGAAGGCCGCCATGGAATCGTTTGATGATTCGGGCATCATGGCCATTATTTGTCGTCACGACATCCCTCTCTTCTTTGCCAATATCGATTCGCCTGGCGAGCAGCAAAAGTATGCAGTATCCCTCATCGAGCACCTATTTTCCCTCTTACCACAGGAAGCTACCATCGTCATGCTCTACGACGTCGGCTGCGTCCTCTCACGCTCATTATCTCAGGTAAGTAATTCTCTGACAGACAAGATCTCAACCTGATGTGTCATTATGCAGTATGATATTCTTCCCGAGCCTGTGACCTCGCGGCTTCGATTCGCGATGACAGCCATGCACGCATATGGCCACGAGTGGGCCTGTCAACTGGAGTATAACCCTCGGATGTGCAGTGGCCTTGGTCTGTCTGATGGCGAGGGTACTGAGAGGCTCTGGTCGAGGTTTGTCAAGCTGATCGGAATTCAACGGTCATCGTCTGTAAGTCGCAATATTCTCATGATGTTCCTTCGTTAATAATAGTGTATAGCGACAGAGGCGTCTTTGGTTGATAGACCGCCAGGCCGTTGCCATCGGACTGGAGATGCGAACAGATCTGGGTGAATGGATCAAGCGGTGGCTCAAACGTGGTGTCAATGCCCAGGGTGCAGCGGCTAAAGATGTCCTGAATAAGTGCGGTGTCGAAATCGAAGATCTTGAGGATCAATGGGCGGATCAAAAAAGGTCACAACTCTCCATTCGTGCCCGTATGTCCGTCAAAGTCGCTCGAAGGTCCAACTGACATTTTAAATTGCAATCAATAGATGCTCCAGCACGCCTGAAGAAGGAGCTCGACGTTGTGCTTACTCTCCAAGCTGACCTCGATGCTTCTGATAGGGCCTTGCAAGCCATGCGCACTGTGGTAGAGAAGGGCTTGGTTACCGAGGAGACACTAGATGCACTAGAGAGCCTCAAGCGCAGCCATGACCATTTGATGAACAAGGTTGAATTATTGTATGCCTCACTTAACGTCCACGACAGATTTCCTGAACTCCAAGGTGTCGACTTAGACTTCGTTCGAACTCTTCTCATGGCTTGTGACCTCAAAATAAACATCTGCAAGCGAGCCATAGGGAGCTTTTTTGAGTGGGATAAACTCAACCGCGCGGTTGGCGGTGCAAATCAGGCCCTTGGTAATATTCCTTGCTTCTGTCTTGCTATATCTAAATTTTGACTCATTCTCACAGGCACGAAGCTCCATCAGCAGACTCGCAAAGCCATCGCAAAGCGCCAACCAGCTTTGATGACTGCGATCCGCAAGTATAATGGCTACTGCAAGCGTCTTGAGGGCCTCTATGACCCATCTTGGGGTGTCCCGCTCCCCGCTCCTCTTCCTACCAAACTCGCTGACCTTCGAAATGATCCGACGTTGATGGAGGACGTTTGGATCACCCCATCCGTAGGAGATGTCCCCCGTTGGATGGAAGACACCGATGTACGAGATGGAATACGAGCTATGCTGAAATGACAATGATGTCAAGAGGAACAGCGCCGTCTTGGGTTCGAAGCCGACAATCTCTGTCGATGGTTTAGAGACGAGTTGGCTGCGCTAGAGGTTGCCCTACGTTCTCCCGCAAGTAAGTCATTTTATTGTTTCAATGATTGTTACTGATTTTACCAGATCGCACATTTTTATTTCCGCTGCAGCAATGGCGGGATCACGTCCTCCAACTTCAAACTAAATGGGTCACCCCGCTAGCGTCTTCTATCCGCTTCATCAGCAATGTCACAGTGGCGACTAATCTCGCGATCACTCTTTGTGAGGGACTATCAGAAGATGGTATCTACAGGCTCGTACCAACCTCATTGGCGCTCGATGAACCCTCCCCCGAGGATGACACAGACAAAGATATTGTGCCTGCATTCAAAGAAGCCGTTGAAGAAGCGGTGCTTATGGATGTTTTACCCCATGGTACCATTAGTGATGACGAGGATGATGAAGTCATACCAGAACCCGAATTCACGATAAGCTGGGAACTGCCAGAGGTATGTTTTTGTCTCTAAATATGTACTTGGACTCATCAAATAAATATCATAGAATCTTCGGAAAGACACATTCAAAGTTCCTCGCCGAGAGGATCTCGTCATAGTACCATCCTCAAGTGCCCCCCCGACTCAGGTGCGACCAGCGCAGGATGGTTTTCCCTGTCAACTGTTCGACGCAAGGGATCAGTCCTTCCTGGCACAGCCCACTGCCCGCCTCAACGATACGTGTATCAATGGTTGTGCGGCATTGTTATACTCTGAGATACTGGCAACTTCACAAATGCGGCCTTGTGCCATTTTTTCGACACACGACCTCCCGCGTATCCGATACAATGCGTCGGATGAGATACTATGGCGGAATACTGCGTGGACGTCCTTTTGGGACAAAGATGTATGGATATTACCTATTCACCGTCCCTCACCAGTCGGACACTGGGTACTCTGCGCAATATATATCCCAACAAAAGAGCTCCACCTCTTCGACAGCTTGGCTGAACGACGGCCGTGGAAAAATGATGTGAAGGTCAGTACTAGATGATACTCCAGTTATTCGCTGTTGATTCGCCACAGGACATTATGAATCTTATTGCGCGTTTATCATCCATCGCCCAGCAACGCCGTGGCTCACACCCTGTCGATCTTACAGGCTGGGTAGCCTGCCCGCTAACAGTCCATCCTCTACAAACTAACAGCTACGACTGTGGGCTCTGGGTCCTAGCGGCACTTGCGGCCGTCCTGAGGGGGGCTCACACACCAGGTATATACGAGAAGGACATGATATCATTTAGACACTATGTACGTACACTTGTAGTAAGGATACCTGCTCCATGAATATATTCGTCGTTTGTTTACAACCCTCCCAACAATGTGCGAAGACGGCATTGAGTATGATACACCACTGCGTGAACACCGTCCAGCACAGTTGGGAACTTGAAATGAGGAACAAATAATATTCCATAAGACAACCGCAGGCCATCTCCCAACTATGACGACTGGTTAATAGAAAACCTACCTGATTCACGGCAAGCAGTCCTGGATACATGAGATGGAGATCAGTTGCGACAAATCCACTCACCACAGCCGCGTATACAGCGGTATGGACATTAAGTAGTTCTGGACACACGATTGAATATCATGCAACTGTATCATGGCAGCCGCAAAAACCTACTTGATTCACGACAGGCAGTCCTAGATACATGAGATAGAGATCAGCTGAGCGACAAATAATTCACTCACCACGGCTGCGCATACTGTTACACCAGCGTGAACATTAAGTCGTCTGGCAGTGATCTGGACACACAATCCGAGTAAATCATCAATCCTGTTCCCGCTCACACTCATTTAGCATTCCAAACCTCTCAAAGAGCAAGCTGAACAACCAATTGATCACTTGTGAACTGATCCCTCGTGTAGTTGAGGGTAACCCAGGCTTATAATTGTGGAAGGTTTGCTGAAGGTCGCAATCCAGCGACTTGGAACCATTGAAACGCTTACAACTCAATGAAGCAATCAGAGGTATACCAGTCTTACGCATAGTGAAGCGACTGTGCATGCTAAAATGCAGTGTTTTTCTATCTCATCTGAAGCGGGGTCATAAGATCTTCAGTACTCACCTCTTTGTAGCCATACATATAGCTTTACGAAGCTGCAGAGACATGATTTCTGTATGATAGGACTTTAATACGAGTTTTATTTGCAATGTGATTGGTTGAGGAGGCTCTCGAGATGTTGCGCCCAACATCCTTCCGCTCAATCAGCATCAATGAATCTCAAGATCGTGACAAGGCGATCATAACAAGCGACTGCGAATCTCAAGATTGTGACAAGGCGATCGTAACAAGCGACTGCGAATCTTTTTTTATGACACTACCCACACTATCATTGCTGCTTCGTAACTCTATAGAATTGTACAGTAACGGGAGATACTAACTAAGAGGCTGGGTAAGAGACTGGGTACTAGGCTGGGTAAGAGACTGGGTAAGGACAGCTATCTGTGGGATCAAATCACTGGCATCTACTCTCTCAGGCTGTGCCGAAGGTGGGGCTTGTGCGGATGATCCCTCAGGTATGGTTGGTGCTGGCAGTGGTGTTGCTGGAGCGGATGAAGAACGCCGCTGTGCTGCCTTCAGCCTCCAGGAGGGAGGTGCAAGTGGTAATTCGACGAACATCTGGACATTCCGGCGACGGAGGCGAGGGGGTGCAGATGGTTCAGGTGAAGGCTCTTGTCCAGGTGAAGGCTCCAGTCCAGGTGAAGGCTTGGGAGAATAAACTACCCGCCGACGAGAGCGACGAGAAGGCGACGGTGCAGGTGAAGGCGACGGAGATGGCAGTTGACGACGAAGACCCTTACGGTCAATCCTACCGTCAACGAAAACGCGCCGACCACGAGTATGGGGTGATTCAGGTGCAGGCGCTTCACCCAAGATGATGGGCTCATGGGAGGCCAGTAGTCTTCGGCAGGTTTTTTCAGTGGTGATGTGTTGCACGGTGAGTAAATTGTTTTTGAGGGCGTCCGCGAGTATGGCCCGGCTGGGAAGGGTGAGATCGTGGATCCCCTTGCTCCTGAGGAGCGTGCTGCGTCTTTCGCCAGGTGCGAGGACATTCTCGGGGTAGTTGTGGATGACACATCCATGGCGGGCAAGGAGGGAGGGTAGTGTCTTCCAGGGGAAGGTTCCCCCTCGCCCGTTTAGTGAGCCTGTAGAACCGTCAGTCATTCCACACTTAGACAGACTATCAGACTTACCACATAGGGCCGTCAAGCCTCCAGTGATGCAAGGGATCCCTTCAGCCTCCCTCCAACGTTCTGTATCATCTTCTGCCTCTCTTCGCCTCTCCAACCATTCTTCCAACACCTTCTCATTCGTCCACCCGCGCTGCGATCCGATCTGACTGACGAGGCGATCCAGCTTGTCGAAATCCATGGCGGTTGCCATCATGGACGAGGTGGATAATAGGTGCCAGGATCGTAGTGAAGGAAGAAGGAGTGTGGCCCTCGGCATCGATGAAAAGAGAAGCATCTGGTAGGTGCATAGTGAAACTGTGAAAGGGACCGAGGGGTGTAAACACGTAAGTTAGTAACATATTTCAAATTCACACGGTTCATGTAAGTTTACCCCGGTGACCACATACGCTGAGCAGGAGGATCTTCAAGCTCAAGAACGCCGAGCTCTGAGTGATGGTTTGATTTCATTTAGAGCATTTGAACCATTGCCCACTAATAAGTATCTGGTGATGTAGAAATCCGATATCCTGGACCAAGCCGCTTGGTAGCCTGGGGGTCAAATTAGCCTGCAGGCTGAACCTCACCGCACTCCTCTGCCAATGGCTTTGACTACCATCACAGAAGCCGTCAACGAGCCTCTTTCGATGAACCAAATGTAAGTAAATTGATTCCAAATCTGCTGATCGCCTTCTGACTTCGGTTTTGATACTGCGAATCCCTCTGGATCCATTCATCGGACCAAATATTCTAGGATCTGGTAAATGTTAATACGCACGCTCGAACAACTTCCCTCTCCTGCCTTGTTGAACTGACAAACACCCACACATTGCTGTACGCTCCAAGAGGTTTTGTTTTATTTTCATGTGCACTCCAGCCTCATGCTAATTCATCCTTCTAGTCATGACTCAAAAGTTATCGCCTAAAATGCGGGACTCCCCACCTCCTGGCTATGCAGCCTCCTCACCGTTCCCAGACCCTGGTGGAATCGAAGGAGAATTTCTCGAGGAACAAGTTGGTGGAGGCAGGCGCCTACCGACTCCGCCGCCAGTACAGACCCCAACTCGACTCCGCGGTACCATCAAAGCTATGGACCGTGACATGGGTCTAGTTAAGGAGGCATCTGCGCGTCGGGCAAGGCTGGTTCTTCAAGAGCCACCAGCTGACGTGGGACATGGCCCATTGCTCACCGAGGCCCACAACCAGCCACGGGCGCAGCCTCACCAACAATCTGTCGAGCCTCGCCAACAATCTGTCGAGCCTCGCCAACAATCCGTTCAGCCTCGCCAACAATCCGTCCAGCCTCGCCAACAATCCGTTCAGCCTCGCCAACAATCCGTCCAGCCTCGCCAACAATCTGTCCCTCTCCCCACTTTCATCCCTCCTGTTAACCGAGCACGCAGCCTGGGTGTGCAGCTTAAGCCAACATCGCCAACATCGGCAGATGTTTTTTACGAGCCTCCCGAGCCTCCTCTCTCCATGGCTGACCATCGTCAGAAACTCTTCCAGCCTCCGCAGCCCAACATGTCGACAAAACCTGCTGTTTTTGAGCAGGAGTCTTTCGACTTCAACGGTATGATCAACGGGAGTTTTGATCACCGCGACGACACCATCCCCAGACCATCTACCATGCAACTCACCATCCCTGCAACACGCATCATACCTCCGACCCCTGCAGGCCTGGGGAACTGGGATATGCCCACAGGCCTTGGGGACTGGGATATGGACCCCCCTTTTGCTCCTTTTTCTGGGGACGCTGTCATGGACCCTGCCATGAATGAGGCTGATGTCATGAACGAGGGTGATGTTGGCCCTTCCTTTGTGAGAGGCCGAAGAAACGACGAGACGAATGCCGCCCTGCAAGAGGGCTTCGTAGAACTGGAACGTGTCATCAATGACCTCGCCCGCATCACATCAATCCCCTCCCCCCAAATTATTTCATTATGGAACAAGAGTCACGCACGCACTGTCAACAACGTGAACCACTGGAACGCATATGCCAATTACTTCAAAAATAACCTCAAGCAGGAGCTTAGCAGGCTTGGAGACGAGGCCCCAGAGGCTCCCAGCACGCCAAGTGAGTATCTATCTCTTCCACAGATGTTGTTATGCTAACATCGTGACATCAAGGTGCCAGCGTCTGCCGCAAATGCTACGATGCTTTCAAAAAATCATTCCCAAACGACTGGCAGGATATTCTCGAGATTTATGGTGAGACTGCGTTATTCCTCAGTGGACCTCAGACAGTTTCCGCACGGGGACAGGAGTTCCAAAAATTTACGAAGAAGCTCTCTGGATTAGTACGTACAATGATGTTCTCTTACTGTCATGTCTCTGAAGGCATACAGATGGACACCGGAGCGGCCCGTTTCGGCTTCGAGGCTGCACTTGTAGCCTGCGGCAAAGTCGTCAATCAAGATGGTTCTTTGGGCATGGCCCATACAACATCTGGAGCTGGTGATGTAAGTGTATTTTAAAGTCACTTGCACATTATCTGATATCTCTTTCAGTTTTGGTTGTCACGGTGCAAGGCTGACGAAGATACCATCATCGGCCATTTGAAAGCGCAAGTATAGTGAGTGCTCTTGTGGATCTTTTGTGGATTGAGTTCTCATTCAAACCCCAGTAACCTTGCATCTCTGGCTGTGGTCGAAGAGGCCTTTGAGGACGAGGTTGTGGAGGTCCAGGGCAACCCCCACGTGGCTTCAAAACCCCCTGCAGAATGTATCGACATCACAAAGAATGGACTCAAGTGGATTAAGGACGAGATATCTCGTCAAATCAGTATGTTTAATGTATTGGGTTTATCGGTATGTTGACGGCGAGGAACAGACATCCACGGTGGCAAACTATCATCCCTCAAGATTTTTCCATGGAAGACGCTGCCATCAGAGCTCGCGCGCAATTCATTGGTCATCAAGGGCTATCCGGACGATGTGCTCCTCCCCGGCGGGGTTCATTCCAATGCCAATAAAGGAATTGCGAACTTGACTCTCAAGGAGATCGGCACCATCGTCGTGGCGTTGCAGGCTGGCACTATGTATGTCACAAAGGTTTCCGGAGCCAAGCAAGGTATGTTTAATTATGATCATCCCAGCCTCCAGTCTCACCACTGATCATTTCGCACAGCTAAACTTGTGACTTCTGAGGTCCCAATACTGGTGGGTGCACCCCTTGCAGGAGATTCTGAGCACGCTGCAGGACGTCGCCTTTTTGCGAACGGCCAATCAGATCGCCGGGGGCTTCCCCGCCAGAAGCCGAGCATGGCTACTACAAGGATCAAAGGTAAATCTACGAAGAAGGCATCAACGCTTCCTGCTTCCACCATATCTCTTTCGGAGGACGAGCCTCAGGCAGCTGATGATTCAGACGTGGACGCCTCTCCCGTCCGCCCTACTGTCAAACCTCCCCCCTCCCGCGAGTTCATAGTAGTCCAGCGCCCGACGGGCCAGAAGGTGGAGAAGAAGGCTGACAAGAAGGTCGAGAAGAAGGTGGAGAAAAAGGCCAAGAAGAAGGTGGAGAAGAAGGTCGGCAAGGAGGTCATTTCCTTGATGTCTAGTGATGCTCGGTCTGGCTCAGAGGACCCGGACAAAGACCTGGATGAAGACCTGGATGACGCACCCAATGACGACTCGGATTACGAAGACAACGATTCCTCCAAGAAACGGAAGGTGAAATCAGAAGGCCCCTCTCGAGCATCCAAGAAGAGGGTCTCACCAACTGTCGCGCCTGTAGAAAGGGCTGTCCCAATGAAGAAGACGAAAGGTAAGGCACCTATGCGGCCCAAGGCCAAGGGGCCAGCTGAGAAGAGAGCCCCGCCGGAGGCTGCAGAGTCCTCTGGAGATGAACGGGTTCCGGATGTGGCAGGATGAGGTATGGTTGTTGTTCTTTTCTCCTGCCAAGTGACTGACATACTCTGCAGTACAAATTGCAAAATGCTTGCGGGATGGTCCTGTCGACTCCCTCAATGACAGTGCCACTAACATCCTCGCCACACGCCCCTTGTCGCCCTCCTCACCCTCGCCCACTCGTCGTGGTTCAGCAGACTTGGTCCCGGACAACATCATGCGTGGGGAATCTCTCGCGCCAGTCGCCAAGCCACCTATCATACAACCTCCATCTATGCAGCACGGGGAATCTCTCATGCCAGTCGCAAAGGTGCCTAGCACGCAACCTCCATCCCGTCAGCATGGAGAACCTCTCACGCCAGCAACTAAGTCGCCTATCATGCAACCTTCATCCCTGCAGCCTGTGGCGATTCCAGGCCAGCCCGCTCTGGCAGTCCATCAAGAACACCGTGATCCTGACGTGGAACTCCCCCCAACCATAGCAACGCATCATGGGCGCAGTGAACATGCCATGGAAATACCACGATCCCACTATGAGCGGCGTGTGGAGCCTGAGGCGTCAGCCATGCCTACTGACAGAGATGTCAATGCCGAGGGTTGTGCCATCATGCGGCCGCATGATGCAGACGCGAGACCGGGTATGTATGGCCGCCCAAGAGGTCCAATGATGCCGCGGTTTGCACCAGGCTTCGCCTGCTACCCGCCGTTGGATTATTACCATGATCCTCGCATGGCTCATGCCCCCCAGGCCCCTCATGCCCCCCAGGCCCCCCAGGCCCCTCATGGTCCTCAGCCCCCTCATGCTCCTCAGCATCAGTATCGCAGTGGTGGGTACCACGATGCTCCCTACCACGACAATCAAGATGGATACGAGGGATACGTCGAGAGCTACTGGCACCCTCCCAGCCATGCTTATTTCGGTTCGGGAGGGAGATACGAGCATGGCTATGGGCGGGAGTATCCTAATGAGTATTCCAAGGACCAGGAGGATGGACGGGCTCCTTAGACTCGCACTCGCAGTCCTCGTTTGCCCTTGGCCATGCACATATTGAGTCCTGCGTTGTCATGTAACTACATATCGAGTTTGCGCATCTAACGTTTCTTGCTGTTCTTGCCATTGACGTATTCATCGTGTTCTACTGTAGTCAATACATCTTGTTGTGTCTGAATCAGGCCTTTTTTCGTGAGTGAGGAACAAAATATATTCAAATTGTGCTATGGACGCATTGAGAGAGAAAAAACATAACCCCCAGAGCTTACAAAGATATCCGCCATCAGTCGCCACGTCGCAGGAAACATACGGAGATGGTGACATTGTGGCCCTCATCACACTCGCCGACGTCATGGGCAACATACGGAGATGGTGGCATCGTGATCTTCATCAGACAGCAACACCATCTGGAGAGGGTGCTGTGGTGAGGCTCAAGAGAACATCCTGGAGACATTACCTCTGCTACGACGGCATACCTGTATCCTCTCACAAGAGATCCTCCCAGCCCTGCGAAAGTAGGGGGAGACCTCTGGGAGGAGGGGGTCTCTCAGACCATATATCCCCTACATAAGAATGGGGTCTGACGTACCGTGGGAACATCGTCAAAGTGGTGCCAAGGGTGAAGCGCTCTCAATTATTTTGAAGGTAAAAATTTACTTTGGACCATTTTGGTCCCGACGTCAACAGGTACTCCCTGTTCCTTCCGTCCCCGGCACACTTCTTGCGCTCGTACCCTCTACTCCTCCTCCCGTTCCTCTCCGGCTTCGGTATCTTTGGACTCAGCGGAATCGGATGTCAATACTCCCCCTCGAGCGCAAGCCAGGCTCATTCGCGTGCGTAGCTTCTGAAGGCGTGGACGAGGGAGTGCCTTGGTGAAGGCGTCGGCTATGTTGTCCTCGCTGGGGCAATAGTGGAGCTTGAAGATGCCGTCCTTGACATGGGATCGGATGAAGTGGTAACGGAGGTCAATGTGCTTAGTGCGGGACTGAAACTTCCCATTTGTTGCGAGGGCTATGGCTGCCTGATTGTCGCAGAAGATGGGAATCGGTTGGGGGGCAGGGTCGTAGAGTTCGCCAATCAGCAACTGAAGGTAAAGTAGCTCACGTACCACACTCGTCAGGGCAATATACTCAGCCTCTGCAGTGGATAGGGCTATCAGTGGTTGCTTGCGGGCGCTCCAGGCGACGGGACCACCATTCAGGAGGACAATATACCCGCTCATGGAGTGCCTGTGGGGCTGGGACGCCCAATCGGCATCAACGTATGCCTCGAGCCCTCCGTCTGTTGAGCCTAGGGTGAGTTCATACTCACTTGTGCCTTTTAGGTAGCGCAGTGTCCGCTTACACGCCTCCCAGTGTGCTCTCCCCGGGTTCCGCATAAACTGGGACAGCGTTGCAACTGCAAACACTATGTCCGGGCGGGTGCTGGTTGCTGCGTACATCAGCGACCCAATGGCCCGCTGATATGGTACGTCTCGCATAGCGTCCAGCTCCGTAGTGGTTCCCGGTCCCTGCTCAACTGACAAGGTAAGTCCGGTCTCCATTGGCGTTTGGGCACTTTTGGCATCATTCAGGTAGAACCGTTCTATGACAGTGTCGACGTAGGCCTTCTGGGATAGGGTTAAGGTACGTCCTGCTCGGTCTCTCGTTACCTTCAGCCCCAGTAACCAATTCAGCTCCCCCAGGTCCGAGATCTCGAAGAATCACTTAAGGTCCTCCTTGAAGCGGTGTATGTGGGAGATATGGTTAGCGGTGACGGCCATGTCGTCGACGGAGACAGTGATGACAATATGCTCGTTTGGAGCGCGTTTGTAGTAAACGGCCTGGTCCACTTTCAACCTGGTAAACCCTAGATCCTTGAAAACTCCTGCCAACTCTTCCGCCCACTCGAACCCTGCCTGTTTCAACCCTGGCAGGCTCCTCCTCAACCTCAAAACTTTTCCATTCTGGCCCTCCTTCAGGTATCCCAGCGGCGCGCACATGTAGATTTCCTCCTGGACGGTAGCATAAAGGTACGCACTTTTTATATCGACTTGATGGATTTCCCAGTCGTTCTGAGCCACCATTGTCAGAGCCGTTCGAATCGTGATCATATTGGCGGTGGGTGCGAAGGTGTCGAAATAGTCGACGCCGTACTGTTGCCGTTGTCCGTTTGCCACGAGGCGCGCTCAAAGCTTGAGCTTCTCTCCGTCCGGTCTGTGTTTGGTTGCCAGCATGAAGTGGCACGGTATGACGTTGGCACCTCTAGGTAAGTCAGTTACTTCCCACGTGCCTAGCTTCTCTAACTGGCTGATCTCGTAGTCAACTGCCTCTTGCCACTCTGCTCCATCTGGCCCATTCAGCGCCTGCTGTAATGTGGGCTCTGGCTCCGCGGTTGCCAAGGCTAGCTCTAGGTGAGCCTTTTCGTTGAGTAGGTCTACTTCTGACGCTTCTTCTAACAGCTTCTTCATTGCCAATGAGGCGGTCTCCTTCGATGTCTGGCCCTTTTGGAGCTTGGCGTAGTAGCCAGGCGGTTCCCTGGTGCGGGTGGATCTCGTGGTCGAAGGTGGTGGGTAGATGGACTGGGTGGATGGTGAGTCGTGCTGCCCGGGTGTAGCAGTAGCAGTAGCAGTAGCAGTCGTGGTCGCAGGTGGCTGCCTGGGTGTAGCAGTAGCAGTAGCAGTCGCAGTCGTGGTCGCAGGTGCGGACTCCCCCTCGTCCAGGACATCTTCAGCAACCACCACTCCTAAGGGCGCAAAGGTGAGGTTTCTCTCTATGGAAACTCGCCTTTTAGAGGGCCAGTACACTCTGTAACCCTTGCTTTCAGCGTCCACCCCTACGAAAACCGCCTCCTCCGCCTTCGCATCCAGCTTCCCCACTTCCAACAGGTGGACATAGACGGTAGCCTGGGCTTGCGCTGATGCACAAGCTCATAGGGCGTAATTCCAGGGGTCGCCCTCGACGGTAAGCGATTTTTCAGCCAGGTGGCATAGTTGACGGCCTCAGCCCACAGAAATTTTGGCAAGTCTTTTGCCAGGAGCATCGCACAGCGCATGTTCAACGATCGTGTGGTTCAGGCACTCAGCCACGCCGTTCTGCTGAGGTGAGTGGTGAACCGTCAGTTGTCGCTCGATCCCATGCTGACGCAGGTATTCATCGAACTCTGCGCTCAGGTACTCTCCTCCTCGGTCCGAACGGACTTTCTGCAGCTTGGTGCCCGGCCTCTGGTGTTCCAACCATGCCTCAAACTCCTTGAAGGCGGTAAGTGCCTCACTTTTCAGTTTCAGGAACCGCATGCGGGTCTGTCTGCTGTAGTCATCGGTGAAGCTGATGTAATACAGCGACCCGTTGATGCTGGCCATCTGCGCTGGGCCCCACAAGTCTGTGTGGACAAGTTCGCTGTAGGTGAGTGCTCACCTCGTCGCCTCGTCTGGGAACGGCTTCCTCGCTGACTTGGCCTTAACACAGATGTCGCAGAATTCCGGCTTTGAGGTGGAGTCTAGCTCGACACCTGTCACCAATCCCTTCCGTACAGCCTCTGCTACTGCCGTCTGGGAGGTATGGCCCAACACCTTGTGGAGCTCCGACACGGTGAGTTTTCCATGGGCTAGATTCACATGATGCTGACGCCGATGTTGTGTGGCCACGCTGTACAGGCCCTCGACCTGAGGAATTTCGGCAATGGTACGACACTCGGGGCCCTTTGAGAGGACTTTGCACATTCAGCCCTCGAACAGCACGGCTATCCCGGCCTCTGCAATTCGGTTGGTGGAAATGAGCGTGAAGGCCATTTTCGGTGCGTACAGTGCATTTTTGAGTGTGACTTTTGTACGATGCTCACCAAGGGGTAGCTCTAGGTCCACATCTCCTCGTCCTACGGCACTCAAACTAGAGCCATCAGCAGTGCGGATCTCTTGGGGTGGTATGGTGGTGAAATTGGTGAATTTTGCCCAGTCTGGGCAGAAATGAGAGGTGGCGCCAGAATCAATGATCGCGCCCCGGCGCTCGGCAGGTACCTTCAGGTCCTTGGCAATGCTTGCCAAGTCGAACAAGACAAATGTGTACTGGTCTTGGGACTCGGATCCTGCATTTGAAGCTGAGTTTGCCGTCTCCCTCCTCCCCTTTTCACCTTTCTTTTTCTGCTGATTCGGGCCTTGGCCCTCTTTTCCACCTCCAGGTCGCCAACAATCGGATTTGTAGTGGCCCTTTCTCTCACAATTGTAGCAAGTGATATCGGGGTTCGACTTGCTCACAGAGGACAAGGTTTCAGAATGTCTCTTGCCCTTCCCCTCCTTCGCAGCCAGTGCGGTCCCTGAGCTGCCCTTTTTACTTGGGCGTCGTTCAGTGAGTTGACGATGCTCGTATTCTTCACTAATGATATTGATGAGCTCGTAGGACGACAAAGGGACCTTGGTGATTTTGGCGGCTGCATTAATGGACGATAGAAGAGGGCGGTATGATTCTGGGAGTGAGCCAAGGATGATCGCGTGGAAGTCAGTGTCTTGTATCGCTGCACCCATGCCCGCTAATAACTCTCTTAAGCGCAGCATTTCTGAGAAGTGCGCTTTGACATCTCCCCCCTCCTCGCACCTGGTGTCCTGCAAACGGCGTCGCAGGTCTATTTGGACGAGCTCGGTCTTACCCTCGTGGATCTGGCATATCTCTGTCCAGACCTCTGAGGCAGCTACGGACTTCTGTACGCACAGGAGTAGACGATCAGTAATAGTACTGAAAATTTGCTGCTTGACCAGTGAGTTCTTTTGGTCGTATTCGTCCATGAGTCTATCGTGCTCATTGATCTCCTTCTCAGTAGGTGTCGAACCATCGGACTTCTGTGGAAGTCCCGTTTTCTTGTCTATGACGAACGGTAATGGTTCGGCTGCACAACCGTCTAGATATCGCATCAAACCTCGGGCACTGATTGCCGTCAATGTTCTTTCCTTATAGGTAATCCAGTTCGTGCTGTCTTCGGCAAGCTTTGGGACATTGAACTGTTACAAGAACATCTAGACACTTGGGCCCCTACCATTTTTCTCCTAATCCTCCTCGTATCAGCCCTCGCGTCATACCCTTACCCCGACCTTACCCTTGTTATCCTCGTCATCCTCGCATTCCCTTTCGCCCTCTACCTGTCGCTCCAGCAGAGCCAGTACATCTGGCCGGACCCTTTTGCTGACAAAGCATACCCATGCTCCGCTCCACCACCTGACTGATCCTGGGGACAGTCCCCTTACCCTTACCATCCGGACGGTAACCTATGATACAATGCACGACGCATCCACTTTGCCCTTTTCCCTTTCTTGATCTCTGACTCGGTGCGCAGTCGCACATGCAACTTATACTTAGATCCGCAGCTGCACGATTGTGTCCCTGCGCGTTTCACTTCTTATTTTGATCGTTGACTCACTTTCTTATCTAGCACGTTCTGCCTTGACCAAATGTGCCTTCCTATTATGGTTATACCCTTTACCGATTGCCTCTCCCGGTAGTACGAGTTATCACCCACTAATACGTCTCCTGTCCTCTATATAAACTCGCTACCATGTACTGTATTCCCTAACTTGAATCTACTTGGTTCTTGACCTCCTACTCTCACCAGAGTGATCCTTTCTGCCTCGCCAGCAGTCTATATTCTATCTTCTTATCTGCTCCTCGCGGATAAGCCTATAGTCTCGACCTTTACTCATCGACTTCGTCGACGAGCAAAGCCCCTGTTAACTAGTCGGACTTCTGTCCTTCTAATTAACGACGATCCTTACAATTAACCTTCGGGTGTCGTAAGCCTAGGCCGATATAGCTCATCGTCTCGCAACCGCTTGATGTAAGCTACCCGATTTGGACATAGGCGTCAAATCTTACTTGCCGAAGCCTCGCCAAGTAAGACCCCTAACCTTGGGCTAGCCCAAGGACGTCCTCGACCGTTGACGACACACGCTCTGTTTGAGCGTCGCCAACAGATACCATCCAAGTCGTAACATGAACAAGGCGGACCTGCTGGCAGGGAGCGTAGTATTGGCGGTCATGGCAGGGCTCATAACCTCTAGAGATTAGAGGTAGAGCGGGATAGAAAGGATCTAACAGGTAAGAGCAAGTCTCAGTCTCTAGAAAGAACTCATATTGACGAAGCGTGTACCTAACAGGTAAGAGCAACTACGCTAAGTCAGTTAAGTGTAACAATAACGGTAAAGGTGTAGACTCACGTCTCAGTCTCTAGAAAGAACTGAGACGCTCGCAACGGTTGGGCGCTAGTATTTATATGGTAAGCGCTCTCGATTATTTTGAAGGTAAAAATTTACTTTGGACCATTTCGGTCCCGACGTCAACAGGTACTCCCTGTTCCTTCCGTCCCCGGCACACTTCTTGCGCTCGTACCCTCTACTCCTCCTCCCGTTCCTCTCCGGCTTCGGTATCTTCGGGCTCAGCGGAATCAGATGTCAATAATTCCTTGCGCCTCGCCATCGTGACTGGCTGCCCAGGATTTTTGCAGCCAGCCGATGCTGCATTTATCTGGGATGGCGTTTTCGACTGGAAGGACGACCCACGTACTACAGAAGACTTCAATTGGCTCGTGGACTTCCTGGTACACTTTCGGAAGTCCACAATGAGGAACTTTGATGCTATGGGAGATGCGCTACTCGCACTGAGCGCCATCCGGGGTCTGGGAAGTGTCACCAGACGAGGCAATTACCTTGACTCCATCATCTTCGCTATGGAAGCGGATAAACCATCCCGGCTTCGTCACGCAGCCCTTCGAGCTGTATTCGATGCCCGTTTTGAACTAGTCGATATAGTTGATCAGGGGAAGGAAGAATTTAGGGACAAGTTATTAAAGGAACTCGCGCCAGCTCTGTTCACTGCAGCTAAACCCATCGCGCCACAGCTACCTGACTCTGATGATCCGGACGTTGTCTTTAATCCGAGACGTGACGACTTCTATTTACGACTCATTCTCACTCTAACAAAGCAAAGGGATTGGCGCGCTCATTTAGTGAGAGCCGGTCACATAGAGCGATGCACATCTCTCCTAGGCCACGTTATCGAGAACTCGACGTCATCTGTCACATCTCATTCTTACTATCTTGCAGGCATATTGATACAGATGGCTACCCCGGTTGGCACTGCTCTGGACACTCAACCTACGAACAAGGAAGAACCCTGTCCCACTACAAACTCTGCAGCGACACTTCCTGCAGTCCCAGAGACTCCTACTCTCCTGGGCATTCCAGATGACATATCTGAGAAGGAATGGTGGGATCTGCTCAAAGGAGCATGGACGGCGATGCGTTACAATGACCTCCACCTCGAGCCAGAAGCAGTTGAGGTACTGCCTGGCATTGTCACGTACACTCTTGATCTCCTACAAACACCCACTGCTCGATATGACACGCGGGGTCTTGCTCGAGTGGTGGATCGGATATGTGAGGCGCTCGATGATGATGATGACGCAAAGTTGGAAGTGAAACGCCTACAGGATGCGCTGTACAACAAGGTAGCATAGTTTATTTCATCAGTCAAAAGTTAGATGATGTACAGTCTCTCTTATCCAATACGTAGAAGGTCTATTCTTTGTTCTAATCATATCACTTAGTTTGGGTTACTCCTCAGGCTTTGAAATCCAAGTCAGCTTCAAGTTTCACGCTCACCTGTGGAAAAAGTTGTACACTATGATAAGTATAGATGTTTCGTCACATTCTTCAACTTATATTCGGTACAATAATATCAGCCTTGAATTCTCAGATTCGAAATGTAATTCAACTAGGCGCCGTCACTTGGCAATGTTGGCATTGACCGGGACCATTGGGCGCCAGCTTGGCGCCGAGTCGACATAAGTCGACATGCTTAGTAATAATTGGTCCGCAGACCCATTGACAATGATTGAGATGGTACATGCTTGCAAGCAAGTTAACTATTCGCTGTCATACTGAAACTTGAAATCAGTCAGTCTTCTTCGCACTGCGCACAAGCCCGATGATGCTAACCCTCACCTTGGTATCTTTCCGAGCGCCTTAGGTGAGGCCTATCAGTATCACACGCTAAGAACTCAGGTACAGTCACGGTCGTACATTATTAGGTTCGTTATCATTATAGCGCTCACTAGTCTCACCTAACCACAACTTTGGGACGAAGGAAGACACTTAATCCTTCCAATAAAGGTCTGCTTCTGATGGCAGTGAGCGCTTCCTGTCAGGTGAATTAGTCTCCCGCGTGCCGAATGCCACGGATGTGTTCAATAGCGGCAAAGAAGGCAAGTAACTATCATGTCAAATGCTTAACCTGTCACTGCGGGCTATGGAATCTACCGCTCTTGGCGCTCGTCCTGAGTTGGCACACTGGCAGGCCCTACTGTAGGCTCTACCCATATATATGTGCTAGCCGCTTGTGCAATCTGCTTCGGTGAGTCGTGACGGTCTCTGCATCATATCACTCACGACCCATCAAATTTCCAGTATTACTCTGCTTGGCCGGTAAAGCGACAAAGGACATAGTCTCCAGTAATAATGGTCGATAACAGGAATCATTCGTGAGCAAGGTTTTCTTTGACCCAAAGCCGTCCTCTAACTGACTCGAGTGGTTCACCTAGTAACCGGAAGGTTCCGCGACCTCGCGCTTTATCCACACCACAGATATCTCAAGAATCTCAACGAAAAAGTGTATTATCCGAAGAATATCAACAATCAAGCACATCACGCGACGAGTACATCATGCGATTAACATGCATCATCAATAGCTAATTAATTTCTAACTTAGAACGCCGGAGCTTCTGCGGCAGATCCTCGAGACGCTGCAGTACTCAAATATCGCAGAAAAAGGAGACAAGGACGTACGGAGCAGGTTCTGGGCGACTTACGACCAAGTTGCCAAAGAGCACGATGGAGAGTTCTTAGAGCGGAACAACAGCGATATGGATATCGTGCTCATTTTCGTAAGCTGTCGAATCCTTCGGTGCGTTCATATGACTGAGAGAATATCATAGTCTGGTCTCTTTTCCGCTGTCAATACGGCCTTTATCATTGCCATGCAATCCAACTCCACGACCACTGTGCTCGTTCAAAACACCTCCCAAAATAATACCATCTCATCCTCCATTGCGTCAGATACGAAGTCACCCAACGGTACTTGGTTTGAGGGTTTGGCATACGTCGCACTGTCGTTCAGTCTTCTGGCTGCCTTCGGCGCTGTACTCGGCAAACAGTGGCTCAGCCATTATAAATCGAACAATATCCATGGCTCCCTTGAGGATCGCGGAAAGCACAGACAACGAAAGTTAGATGGGATGGAAGCATGGTATTTTGATGCTGTGCTGCAATCGTTTCCAGTCTTACTGCAAATCTCGCTCCTTTTATTTGGGATTGCTATCTCAGCCTTCGTATGGTCTCAGCAAGGCAAACTAGCCATCGCTGTCATAGTGTCGATGGCGTTGGGCATGTTTTTTTATTGGTTCATCATCGTTGCTTCCTTAAAATCTCGACAGTGTCCTTTCCAAACTCCTGTCTCAACGGTCATCCGCGTACTCTACGAGCGCGTATCCACGTACGTCAAGGACTGGCGTGGTGAGCTATCATCATCACCTGACCCTAGAGATGAGATACTCTCTGAGGTACCGTCGATGAAGTGGATCTTCGAATCGTCCACGGATCCGGAGGTAATCAGTTCGGTCGCTTGGATGGTGCCTTCTGTCAAATGGACCCCTGAACTGCAACCCGAACTGCACATGCGAACTATATGCTTGCGCTTGTTGAGCACATTCAAAGCGTGCTTTGCTGCTGGTGTCCGGACCTTCTCTGCACGCCGAAGAGCCATCGCATGCGGAAGAGCCTTGCATCATGTAGTATGCGATAAAAATATACAGAACTATGTTCCCTCTGATGTCACTTACTTTGATGGGGGGCCGTTGGAGATGTGGTCTCATTGGCAAGGCCTCAGTCTCCCCTTGGGACTTGAGGACTGCAAAGAATTTTATGACCAGTACGCCACGACTCTAGATGAAGATCGTGAAGATGAAGCACGCAATGCCTTGCGCCTTGCTATTGTGACTGGCTGCCCAGGATTTTTGCAGCCAGACGATACTGCATTGATCTGGGATGGCGTTTTCGACTGGAAGGACGACCGGCGTAGTACAGAAGACTTTGATTGGCTCGTGGACTTCCTGGTACACTTCCGGACGTCCACAAAGAGGGACTTCGATGCCATGGGAGATGCACTGCTCGCACTGAGTGCCATGCGGGGTCTGGGAAGTGTCACCAGACGAGACAATTACCTTGACTCCATCATCTTCGCTATGGAAGCGGATAAACCATCTCGGCTTCGTCACGCAGCCCTTCGAGCTGTATTCGATGCCCGTTTTGAACTAGTCGATATAGTTGATCAGGGGAAGGGAGAATTTCGGGACAAGTTATTAAAGGAACTCGCGCCAGCTCTGTTCGTCACAACCAAACCTATCGCGCCACAGCTACCTGGCTCTGATGATCCGGACGTTGTCTTTAATCCGAGACGTGACGACTTCTATCTACGACTCATTCTCACTCTGGCAAAGCAAGGGGATTGGCGCTCTCATTTAGTGAGAGCCGGTCACATAGAGCGATGCACGTCTCTCCTAGGCCATGTTATCGAGAACTCGACGGCATCTGTCACATCTCATTCTTACTATCTTGCAGGCATATTGATACAGATGGTTACCCCGGTTGGCACTGCTCTGGACTCCAAACCTACGAACAAGGAAGGATCCCGTCTCACTACAAACCTTGCAGCCACACTTCGTACAACCCCAGAGACCCCTACCCTACCGGGTTTACTAGATAACATCTCTGAGAAGGAATGGTGGGATCTGCTTAAAGGAGCATGGACGGCGATGCGTTATAATGACCTCCACCTCGAGCCAGAAGCAGTTGAGGTACTGCCTGGCATTGTCACGTACACTCTTAGTCTTCTACAAACACCCACTGCTCTATATGACACGCGGGGTCTCGCTCGAGTGGTGGATCGGATATACGAGGCGCTCGATGATGGTGAAGCGAAGTTGGAAGTGAAACGCTTACGGGATGCGCTGTAAGATACCATAGTTCAGTTAGAGTCAGACGATGTACAGTATCACTTAGTTTCTCCTATGCAAACCAAACAGAAGAGATTTTGTTGTAATCATATCACTTGTTATGAACGAGTACTTAGTTCTAGCCTTGGATTCCGCTACGGCAGTAGTGATATGCATCGGTCTATAATGGGACCAACCGTAGCGGGCTCTGCCGCGAGCGGCCTTTCGCGTTTTAATGACAAATAGTCACATGCTTGGCGTCGTGCTTCTTGATCCACAGCTCAGCGCTCAGCACTCAAGTACTCAAGTACTCATGTACTCATGATTGAGATGGCACATAACCTTGCTGCTTGCAAGCAATCACTGTTGAAACTAGTCAGTCTTCTTCGCACTGCACACAAGCCCGATGCTAATCCCGACCTTGGTATCTTCCTAGCGCCTTAGGTGAGTATCACGCGCTAAGAACTTAGGTACAGTCGTACATTATTAGGTTCGTTATCATTATAGCGCTCACTAGTCTCATCTAACCACAACTTTGGGGACGAAGGATGTCATTTAATCCTCCCAATAAAGGTCTGTTTCTGATGGCAATGAGCGCTCCCTGTCAAGTTAATTGGTCTTCCGTGTGCCGAATGCCACGGGGTGATGAGGATTGTGTTCAATCGCGGCGAAGAAGACAAGTAATTATCATGTCAAATGCTTGGCCTGTCATTGCGGCCTATGAAATCTACCGCTCCTAGCGCTCGCCGTGGGTTAGCACAGACTACAGTAAGCTCTACACATATAAATATACGTGCTGTCTGCTTTTGCAATTTGCTTTAGTGACGGTCTCTGCATCATATCACTCGCGACCCGTCAGATTTCCAGTCACGGTAGTACTCTACTTGGCCGTTAAAGCGACAGAGGACATAATTCTTCAGTACTGATGGCTGATAATAAGAATCATTTGTTAGTGAGGTTTTTTGACTCAAAGGCGTCCTCTAATTGACCGAGTGGTTCATCTACTAGTAAGCGGAAGCTTCCGCGACCTCCCGCTTTATCCACACCACAGTTATCTCAAGAATCTCAAAGACAAAGTGTACTATCTGAAGAATATCAACAACCAAGCATCTCACCCCAACGCGACAAGTACATCATGTGATTAACGTGGATAATCAATGGCTAATCAATTTTCAAAATAGAATGCCAGAGCTTCTGCAGCAGATCCTCGAGACGCTACAGGACTCAAGTATCGCGGAAAAAGGAGACAAGGACGAACGGAGCAGGTTCTGGGCGACTTACGACCAAGTTGTCAAAGAGCACGATGGAGAATTCTTAGAGCGGAACAACAGCGATATGGATATCGTGCTCATTTTCGTAAGCTGTCGAATTCTTCGGTGCGTTCATATGACTGAGAGAATATCATAGTCTGGTCTCTTCTCTGCTGTCAATACAGCCTTTATTATTGCCATGCAATCCAACCCCACTACCACTGTGCTCGTTCAAAACACCTCCCAAAATACTACCGTCTCATCTTCCACCGCGTCAGATCCGAAGTCACCCAACGGTACTTGGTTTGAGGGTTTGGCATATGTTGCATTATCGTTCAGTCTTCTGGCTGCCTTCGGGGCTGTACTCGGCAAACAGTGGCTCAGCCATTATAAATCAACCAAGACTCATGGTTCCCTTGAGGATCGCGGAAAGCACAGACAACGAAAGTTAGATGGGCTGGAGGCATGGCATTTTGATTCCGTACTGCAATCGTTTCCCGTTTTACTGCAAATCTCGCTCCTGTTATTTGCGATTGCTATCTCGGCCTTCGTATGGTCTCAGCAAGGCAAATTAGCCATCGCTGTCATAGTGTCGATGGCGTTCGGCATGATTTTTTACTGCTTCATCATCATCGCTTCCTTAAAATATCAGCAGTGTCCTTTTCAAACTCCTATGTCAAAAATCATCCGCGTACTCTGCCAGCGCGTATACATGTACGTCAAGACCTGGCGTGGAGAGGCGTCGCCTGACGCTGGAGAGGCCAAGGAGACGCTTTCTGAGGTACCGTCGATGAAGTGGATATTTAAATCATCCACGGATCCGGAAGTAATCAGTTCGGTCGCTCGGATGGTGCCTTCTGTCCAATGGACCTCCGAACTGCAACCCGAACTGCGACCTGAACTGCACATCCCAAATATATGCTTGCGCTTGTCGAGCACATTCAAAACGTGCTTTAATGCTGGTGCCTGGAGCACTTCGACACGCCGAAGAGCCCTCGCGTGCGGGAGAGCCTTGCATCACCTATTCTACGAGGCAAATATACAGAAATATATTACCCCCAATGTCAAGCACTTTGATGGGGCGTCGTCGGAGATGTGGTCCTACTGGCAAGATCTCAATCTTCCCTGGGGACTTAAGAAGTGCAAAGCATCATTTGACCAGTACGCCACGACTCCACATCAATATCATGAAGACGAAGCACGTAATGCCTTGCGCCTCGCTATCGTGACTGGCTGCCCAGGGTTTTTACACCCAGACGATCCTGCATTGATCTGGGATGGAGTTTTCGACTGGGAGGATGACTCGCGTACTGCAGAAGACTATGATTGGCTTGTGGACTTCCTGGTATACTTCCAGAAGTTCACAACGAGGAACTTCGATGCCATGGGAGATGCGTTTCTCGCATTGAGTGCCATGCAGGGTCTGGGAAGTGTCAGCAGACGGGACAAATACCTTGACGTCATCATCTTCGCCATGGAAGCGGATAAACCATCCCGGCTTCGTCACGCAGCCCTTCGAGCTGTATTCGATGCACGGCTTGAACTAGTCAATATAGTCGACCAGGAGAAGGGAGAATTTCGGGAAAGGTTGTTAAAGGAACTCACGCCAGCTCTATTCATCACAACCAAACCTATCGCGCCACAGCTACCTGGCTCTAATGATCCGGATGCTGTCTTTAATCCGAGACGTGACGACTTCTATCTACGACTCATTCTCACTCTGGAAAAGCAAAGGGATTGGCGCGCTCGTTTAGTGCAAGTCGGTCACATAGAGCGATGCGCATCTCTGCTAAGCCACGTCATCGAGGACTCGATGTCATATGACATATCTGGCGCATCTCATGCTTACTATCTTGCAGGTATATTGATACAGATGTTGGGGCAGGCTAATCCGGCTGGCACTGCTCTGAACTCTGAATTTACGAACAAGGAAGGATCCCGTCTCACTACAAGCCTTGCAGCCACACTTCCTGCAGCCCCAGAGACTCCTACTCCACCGGACTTGCTAGATAAGATATCTGAGAAGGAATGGTGGGATCTGATGAAAGGAGCATGGAGGGCGATGCGTTACAATAACCTTCACCTTGTGCCAGAAGCAGTTGAGGTACTGCCTGGCATCGTCACGTACACCATCGGTCTCCTGCAAACACCCAGTGCTCTATATGACACGCGGAGTCTCGTTCGAGTGGTGGATCGGATATACGAGGTGCTCGATAATGGTGAAGTGAAGTCGGAAGTGAAACGCCTACGGGATGCGCTGTAACATAAGGTAGCGTTCATTACACGCAAGCTTGGTATCAATCAGGTTCAGACGATGTACAGTATCACTTAGTTTCTCCTATGCAAACCAAACAGAAGATATATTCTTTGTTGTAATTATATCACTTGTTTTGAACGAGTAGTTCGTGGGCGTTGGTCATTCATTTTGAAATCTAGATTGCCCTCGTGCACGGAAAAAGTTGTGCATCGTAAGTATTAGATATTCGTCCAACATGAAGACATTTAATTGCGTGATAGGTTATGATTTTGACCAATTGATGATACTCGACCTTCATGGAAGATCAAAAGGCTCCAGTTGCCTCAATATCCATGTTCGGTAGACAGGATATCCCAACTAAGGACAGCCTCTGTCGTGAGCATTGTTATGGGGAAAACGATAGTGTGGTCCCTGTGTTCACCCATTCAGATGTAGGTGTGTTCTAAAACAATTGATGTATGACATTCCTCAACGAGCACTGCGTTCTGTCGGTATCATTCAAAATTGGTTGCAGGCAGTTGTCCACCATTAGCAACAAGTCTTGTAGCGGTGTCTGGATCCTCGGTGCGGAGGTATCTTACATACTCGAGTATTACATATTACACGGACAGGAACGACAGTGACGACCTAATGAATGGAAGATAATCGAGTATCGATGAGAATATGATGCGCAAATCTATGGATGATGAGTGTTGTTTTTGTTTATTTGATAAAAAATTGTGGATAAAGGAGGCGAAAAACGTATTGATATATTAGAATGATTGGCTTGAAGAAAGGAAGATAAAATGAAAATGTACGTGTACGGAGTGACAAAGAAATCAAACCGTGCCTAACTCTAGAAATGTCAGTACAGCTGATGCAATCACTGAGCCCAATGGTTCCATTCAGGACCGCTTTGCATGTCTCGTTGGGAGCTAGTGAAGTGATCAGGTCCCGGAGTGAGATGCACGTTCATTGGTGCATTTGATGCAAATGATCCGCGAGGGTAACGTCCAGGGTGACCGCGACCTCCATTCTTGAAATTGGACTGATGGTCTCTGCGGTGTTGGCGACGAGGAGGTACATTGATATTGCGTTGCTCAAACATTGGCTGCATGTGTGTACCGCCAGAACCCATAGGAACATTTGATGGAGCTTGCATATGCTGGTTGATGCCAAATGGGGCATGATTCGGCATCCAGCCGTTTGGACTCATTATCGGAAACGGTCCTGGATTCGGGTGCTGAATACCTGGCGGCACTGACATGCCAGGTCCGAACGCAGGCGTAGGATAAGGCTTCCAATTATTAGGAGGTTGATTTGGGACTGAAGCAAGGGCAGCCTCTGTGGAGGTCGAAGCTTGTTCGCCTTGAGCGCCGGACATGTATTGATTCAGAGCGTCTGGAGGGTAAACAGGAACCAGAATACCCTGATCTCCGTGAATGAACCCCGTAGGTATCAGCGGTGCTTGTGCTGCGACAGGGGTCTGTCCCTGGCCTTGCTCTCGCACGGGTGTTCTCGCAGGATATGGATATGGAATGAATGGCTTGAACAGTACGTCAGCACTGCAACATTGGAGCTTAAGATCTAGAAAACCTACAGCATACATGCCCGGGTGAACAATCGGAGCAGGTGTTGTTGAAGGTGTTCCACGAGCATCCGCGCCACTAGCTGGCTGAAACGATTGACTCATCGGTGGCGGAAGAGGAAATCCAGGGTATGCCCCCATATACTGCATGTGATATGGTGGGAAACCAGCTACCCATCCTTGAGGATGATAATACCCCATCGTGGGTACAGGATAAGCCATATGTTGAGGAGGGGCAGATGATGTCACCGATGTTTGTGAGGTGGAAGTAGCAATAGAAGCAGCCTGAGGCGAGACAGTGTCGTCTAGATTGACGGTCTTTACATCATCCGTAACTAGAGAGGAAAGTTGTCGAGGTTCAGAGGCAATGTCAAGCTTTTCATCTGACTGCCCGACGTCGAGGACTGAAGCTTTGGTGGCTATCTTGTGGCCGATGTTCAACTCTTGTAGCCTCTCCTCCAAGGCGGTCGCAGATGGTTGTTGAACATTAGGATCCACGCAAAAATCGTCGCTAGAGACAAGTGACGGTTCTGAACCATGTCGGACCATGCTCCCCTCAAGGTTTCGCCCGCGGTTACGATTGGATCTCCAGTTCGTGCGATGCGGAGGGTTCCAGTCGCGGAGTTGAACGCGGATTGGGCGTCCGTCAAGAATCCTGTTATGCTTATGGCAGACGGATTAGCGTGGAAATGGGAGTCGAAGTATTTGATCGTACCTCTTCACTGACAGCTCGAGCAGGAGAATCCTTGTTATTGAATGTGACAAAAGCAAATGCAGAACGCTTGTTAACTACAAAAAGTAATAGTTACAGAGTGAGGGTAACAAAAATCAAAGCCTACCTGGCCTGATAACTTTGACATTCTCTACGCCACCATACCTTGAGAACAAGTTACGGACGCGTTCTTCGTCCCAGGCGTTCGGGCCATACATCTCCAATCCTCCAACGAAGATGGTAGTAGGATCCAATGGACCTTCGCGCTTTGCATCCCATTGCAGGCCATTCTTCGTGACGAACTCAGGTAAAGATCCGGACTGAAAGTCGCTAAGGTAGTTGCCGGTGGTAGGAGTATGAGGTATCAATGACCCCGGCGTTTTCGGGGTCATGGGCGAAGTCCCAAACTCAGGAGTCGGAGGGATGCCGAGTTCAATGTCATAGGATTCTCCCTGGCTAATAACGTCTGAGATACCCGACATAGATGGTAAGTGCGTCACGATGCTAGAGTAAGTTGTGCTCAGTTGGAATTTACTACAAGAAGAAACAACAACTAGCCTCTGATTTTCGTCAGCAGCCTCCATTCGGTCGCTCCAATACTTTTTCGTTTCTCGTTCAGAGACGGGCGGAAAGTGCTTCTTGTCCACACCTGATGGCTTGTGGCTCAATGATAGAGCTCGAGGACGTTTTGGTGCCGTGCCTGTCACATCCAACGCGCTGTTCTGTGAGGACCAGGTCATATCGCACAGTGCAGTAGATGCTCGATTCGAATTACGCGAGATGTTGCCAAGGCTAGCTGACGATGAAATCGGTTGTGTGCCAGGATGACAGGGAACGAGCGAATCTATGGATGAAAACCGGTTTGGAAATGCGAAATGCGACGGAGTCACAGGCGTGGAGTTGACTGCTTGACCTTGCCAATGATGTTGATTAATTTGGACAGGCTGGGCGCCATGGTATGGCATCGGCTGGCGTGGGTGAGCTGGATGGTGAGCCCAAGTCACAGTCAAGTGAGGGACTCGGCGTAGAGTCTAGCAGTTGCGTCAGTATGAGCAGTCAAGTAGCTCTGTCAATTCACCATCAGAGCACCAACGCAGTCATCACGGTGGCACCATTTTATTTCCCAGCAACCTGTCTCCATTTCTGCAGAGCGGTGTGCATTATGCGGAGAAGGATACTCTTGCTGAACACCTGATTCGAATTCGTGAGGGAGAAAATGTTCGATAGCCCCGAAGATGGTGGATATCTTTCTTAAAGTCTAGGGCAAGGTTAGAACCCACAGTTCCGGTGATAGGCTAGGTTACGAGTACTTCGGCGTTATAAAGCAGCGGGTTAAAATACGCCCCGGATTCATCTGCCTCTCGATCGCCGAGAGGCAGAAGGCCTTCATTCTCCGCTGCGGCACGCGCATCCGAGTTGTACAGGAGTGACAGGTGCCTGGCAAATTTACTTCCGTCAGAGAACACGAAGAAAACTGAAGAAAAAATACCGGGAGCCCAGGACCCTAGATATTTTCATCGCCCAAGGCAAGTTAATGTCGACAGGCTGACCATCCTGAAGGTCGCCAAAGCTTGATTTGGTGTCTGACGAAGGCACAAACTGACGTGGTGTACTGGAAACTGGATCAGAAACATGACTACTGGATATATGCGCGTGTTCAAGTGCATATATACACATGTGGGGATGCGCCTTCGCGAAAACTGACCGGTAGGATATGAGTAGGGTTCTCAAGGCTCGTGCGGGCTCGTAGCGTAAGTAACGCCCCATGAATTGTTTAGGGTCCGACGAATGCAAATTTGCGATTAGCATCGCCGCTGTCTCAGCGTCCTGGTGCAGCATCAGAAATATACTCGGAACATGTAATAACGAAGACAGACCTGACACTGGATGAATGCGCAAGTTCCGCCCTTTGAATCACGAACGACCTTGATGGTCTGTACCTCTGGGTGATCAGAAAGATGATCAGAAAGCATACGAGTTAACTCCAGATGATCGATATTAGTCGGTAGACTGGGGGGAAAGTCAATGAACGAGCTATCTTGTGTCTAAATAACGTACCTTCCGATGAAGATGCTAGCGTCTTGAACGATTCTGTCTGCAGACTTCTTAGAGTCGTCACATGCCTCGTTAATGGTCAAAGGGATGTCTTGAGTAGGACCTTCTGTTGGGGAGAGAGGAGCAGAGAGTAATGTGTCAAAACGAGTACCCCAAGATCGCGCCTGGGTGTGCTGGGGCATGTCTATAGAATGAACTAAGGAATAGTACTAGTTAGTGATGATGGTAAGGTGGAGAGAAGGTCCAAAACAGAGACGCAAACAACTGTGGCTCACATGCACACCTCTAGGATACCAACTTGTCAGAACAGGTTCAAACAGGAAAAACAAGTTCTTCTTTGTTATCCCTTCGCTGTAGAAACGGAAGATATTCAGATGGAACCAAGAGATTCTTTGTGATTGGCTCACATGAAATATTCCTGGTAAACGACGATCAAGGTGATTTATTCATTTGATCGATTGCGTGAGACACGAGTCTGAGCTCGGAGAAGGTACTCGCGACGCCTACTTGGGACGACGCAAACTCCAACTCAAGGGATGCGATCAGCGACCGGACAAAATCTGTCAAGTTCGAGCTCGTGGACAGCTTATAAGAAGTATACAACTGTATTAACTATTATAAGCCGCAGACGGATGCCGGACCGTCCAAGCTGCAGGAATCAATCAAGATAACCACACCAGAAGAAATAATGGTACAATACGAGCGAAGTGACCACTGACACTCAACCCGTTGCTCTCCTCGTCGTCACGACATTCATGAATAGCACGAACGATTGAACATCTCAAGTGCAAAAGGCAAAATGACATTCCACAAACTTTCGACGAACGAAGGTTTGGAAGAAAGAAGTCGATGATTATGTAATCATGTCCTGCTTTCATGCATTCGTCCAGAAATTTGTGTCCTTGATCTTGCATCACTCAGCATCGAACGGCCTGCTTCCTAAATCACCTTAGACACACTCCAGAATGTCAGATGATGGATATGGCGGCGGCGGAGGTGGTGGCGATGACTATGATTATGACGGTCCCAGGTATGTTTCCATTCCGAAGTTATCACAAGGAATTTATAACATATCATTTTAGCTTCACCGATGGTGCCTTCGTATGTACCTGGCGAATCATACTGTGATCAAACTTTTGACACCCCATGTTGTTTAGGATGAAGGCTATGATCTCCTCGCACAAGAACAAGAGGAACAGGTAGAAGGGGAGGAGGCAAATGGCGAAGTCTCGCACGTAAATGGAATCAATGGCGCAGACCATGACCAGGAAATGGTAAACGGAGAGGAGGGCGCACAACCTCAGCCAGCGCCATCAAATGTGGGCATTCAAGGCGAGAGACAGGCAAACAAAGTTAGAGTAACAACACCGTACTTGACCAAGTACGAACGAGCACGAATATTGGGCACGAGAGCGCTTCAGATCAGGTGAGAGGCCTTTGGCATTTTGCTCGCATTTCTTCTTATGCAAGCGTGTCGTCGCAAGCATGAATGCCCCAGTACTTGTTCCTTTGGATGGCGAAACAGATGCTCTGCAAATCGCAATTAAGGAGCTCTCCCAACGAAAAATTCCTCTTATCATCCGGCGCTATCTACCCGACGGAAGCTTTGAGGATTGGAGTGTCTCCGAGCTAATTAGCGATTGATACACCATCTTCTTGATTCCTCTTTCTTCAGTCATACCGGGCTCTGGCTTCGGTTGTTATCTTTTCCTGTTTTACTATTATTATCTACCTCAAAGACTTCAACTACCTTTGCAATATGCTTATACTACTGGAAGAATATCGACAACGCAAAGGTATATCTTACAATAACTCATGAATATTATGTAGGTCTCTTCGCGATCTCCACCCATACCTTCGCCCTTGGTTTAGCAATCTTTCGAGGCCGGGGTTTGCACTCCTTGGAGGCGACCGATGCACTTGCTCGGCGTACCTTTGCTTTCAGAGGTCGCTGGTCGCCCATCGGAAAGTCATCTCCTCCCGCATTCTTGGCTGCATTTGTCGCATCTGCAAACAATATACGCCTGTCGGACATATCCAACCTATCCATACCATCCGCGATTTTGGCAATGTCACGTCTCTTGCGCGGACTTGACTCCACGTCTGAGTAGTGTGATATAGACTGTCGTCGCTTGCTTGGCGACGACGGAACACTGATTGGTTTTTTTGATGGTGAAGGCGGTTGTGAGGAAAATGGATCCTCCAGTGGCACATTCTCGACGTTCATATTCCACTTTGGGGCAACTATCAAACTAAAATGAGCGATGCACTGAGAGAAGTCAAGTCCACTCATACCTTTTCCCTTCGTTTTGACAGCGGTCTCTTTGGCGACTTTGAACCCACTGGACTCATCAGTGTGATCAAGAGTCTGTTGTATCTCCCAATCTGATGGTCGCATCTTCTTCCAGTCTTCCAAGACTTTGTCGACCCATGCATCAGTCTCCCCTGCGACATGGCAATCGATGATGTCGGCCCACTCGCTACCAGGCGGTGTCTTGTTCACGAAAATAACTTTTCCCTGCCAACTCTTTTGCGCTCTAGGAGTACCATTAGGTGTGGTTCCAGTCCCAGTGGCGTGTACGACTTTTGCAAACTCTTTAACAAGCTTCTTGAGACCGTGAACCTTGAGCGAAGTACCCATGATGATGAGCATATCGGGTTTACGAGCGATGTCCATCGTTTGTATCGTGCCTATGTCGTCCCCAAAAGGGTGTGGTTCGTCATAGAGTACGATGGCTGGACGAAGAGTTCCAATTTTGAGAGCGCGTGCGAAACGAGCAACTCTTGCTTCCGCTACCAGAGAACTTAGCTAAACGCGAAACCAAACCTGAGAGCTGACTTACATCGTGAGGTACATTCTGGGCAGCTCGGAGCTTTGCCATTCTCGAACGAGTGCAAATGCTCCTCGGTACAAGGCATCTCAGTAGTGCACAAAGTACACCGTACGCGGTGGATGTCGCCGTGTAGCTGGACATTCCTTACTTCTTTGACTTTCAGCTTCGACTTCTTCTTCCCACTTGTCTTTGCCTGCTGACTGGAACTCCCACGAAGCCCTATTCGCTCTTCTAGACCATCGATATTTTGGGTATACGAGCGTACTAGTTTGTGCTTTGCGTCCAGGGTTTGAATAAATTGATGTGTTGGTGCAGGAGTTGCAGCATCGATAGAGCGTTTGAGTTGTGATATAAAAGTATAAAAGACAGAGGTGGACGCGGAGTCGCGGAACAGAGATGCGTCAAAGAGATCACGCCCTTTTAGGACGATGTCTGGGTATCGCTGTTTCACGAGCGAATAAAGACCATCTGAAGACCGGAAATCCTATATCAAAAAACTTATCAAACTATTACACCTGGTACATGTGTAGAGGACTCACCGGAATGCCACACGAACATGAAATGCCTGCTCCGGTGACAACAACTATCTTTTTGGATTTGGCCACTGCCAAAGAAATGTCAGAGAGTGCCCTCCGCGTGCTGGGCTCTCCAGACACCGCATCAAGCTGTAGTGAAATTGTCATGAGATATTTGTTGGCTACCAATCGTGGTGGTTGGAGGGTGAGGATTGATTAGGAATTTCGGATGTGCTAACAGTGGACACGCTGCCGACAACTCAACTGAAATTCAGGGTGAACACCATTTTAGGTAAACATTTGTTGACATATATTTGTGGACGTGTCGCGTCGCGCTTGTCACGTGACTGACGCGTCCTTAATGTCATGGAGGTACCGGTAACTTCAAGTAGCTCACTTCCGTAGCTCAGATAACGAAATATAATCATGACTCTGATCTCGAGTTAAAATCTAATGTTAAAACGACTTGAACAGACGACAGCAGGCAGTGACTGCCATATGTCAAGGTACACGCGACCCCGCAGATGACATTGAATGCCTGCATTTAGCCTAATGTACAACAGCTCTCTCGGACGTCGGAGTTCGCTCATAATACCAGATTCCATATTCTGCGCAGGTTGAAGGAATAATCGAGTCGAGAATTTTGAAGTCACCATATTGCTCCTAGGACAGGGTTGAGTAAACTATAGCACATTCGTTATTAACGCAACATACCGAGCCCATAACATGGTGGAAGTACTGGATCTCCTCCAATACAGTACCATCACGACAGCCAAGCCAAGGATCAGCACCAATCTGGGAGTAAAGGGCATCCGTAATCTGGGCGCGGGTGTATGTTGTTGTATTGGAGGGAACAATTCCTGCCCTATTGTCGCCAAAAGTCGTCAGTAGTCCCGGACAACGATGAAAACTTACGAAGCGAGCTTATAGAAAGTAGGATACTTCTGGAAAACCTTGACGACAGTCTCAAAGAAGTTCACAACTTCCTGGTGTTTCTTGTATCCGGGTTCGTAGCAAGCAACGTCGAATGTGGATGTGCAAGTGCCATGCTTTGAGAACTGATAGCGGCTCCGTTAGGAGGCCCTCTATGTAAGTGATATTGGCCCACCTCCTGAGCCCATAATTCCTCATTAGGTGCGCCCTGGTTGATCCAGAATCGATCCACTACAACGAGTTAAATCATCTACATTGACGTGTAGTTTTGTCCACATACTATAATACAACAAGTCGGAATGATCGAATTCATCGAGAAATGTTCTAACACTCGGTCCTTTATAAGGAGTAATAACCGTCCCATTGGGCAAGGTTGACGGCGATGGTTTGGGATCATACTGCCTGCTAAGGTCGCAGTACTGACCGGACGTGCTACGCAGGGCCAAAGGCACCCCTCAGCATTCATTAGAATTACAAAGAAACACAACTCACCCGTCGCAGTTAACTGGAAGCAAGCCATGGATACTCCAGCTGCCTTTTGGAAGCAGTTGGCCATGAGACTCGAGACCAGTATATGTATCCCAGTACTGCGCCTGTAGCACAAGCCCGCCTTGTACTACATTGCAGCATGAATTCTTCAAGACCGTTGTATTCTCGCAAGAGTACTGCATTAGGACGCCGGTACACATATCGAAGTTCGGGTACGTGGGGTAGAATTTGGCATGAATCACAGAGACCAGAGCTCCGAGGATGACAAGGGACAACATACTATCCGAGCCACAGTGTTCGAGAGAGGTACCTCTCCGCCGGAGGATCGTGTTGCCGACATTTATACCTGCGACTCTCACCTGCTATTTGTGCAGGGTCTGACCTGGTCTGACTAGGCCTAACAGGTCAAAATATTGACAGAGGCTACGTGGCGGAGCATCTTAGTGCGCCTCACTGATTTTTTTTCGCACACATCTCGGTCAATTGACTCTCACTTCAAGATATTCAAACAGTTCTCACTCACTTATCAGTTATGACTTTCTCTTAGACTAGACTCATCACTGTCTGATGGCACATTTCTCAGTTGCTTCCCGGTTTGAGCTCCTGACAGTCGAGAATCAGTTTGGTGACACAATGACGTGCCATGACCGACTATTGACCGAACTGACCGCTCTAGGGTGATGTTCTCCACTGTGAGATCTGTGCACATGGGGTAACTCTGGGATCTTCGATTTCGGAATTCGTAAGACGGCACAGTAACCAAGACATTTTTCCAATGCCCATCCTTTGGCATCATTTGTTTTGCAGGCGCTCACGAGAGGCTGTCGGACAGGGTGAGTATGTCGGCTAAACGGTACTAGGCCGGCGTGTTCGCCGTACGACAGCTATGATGGATGACGAGCCCTTAATACATTGATGCAGTAGCTGTAAGCGACCACGCAACGTTTGGATACCTTCCAATCTTGGCGTAGGAAAATTGTAGAGCAGAAAACGGCAGACAGGAACTCTACGTAAAGGCGTATGTGGCCTTGTAGACAAGGTAGCAATCTGCGTCTTGCATTTGACCTAGTATGAAACAACCCGCTCGGATGTCGCAGTCCGCTCATAATACCAGATCCCAGTTTCTGCGCAGCTCGATGGAGTAGTGGAGTTGAGGGTCTTAAAATGACCATATTGCTCCTAAGTCAAGGTTAAAGAATTCGTTACACGACCTGTATGAAAGCAACATACCGTGCCCAAAACATGGTGAAAGTACCAGACCTCGTCCAAAATAGTGCCAGAGCCATAGCAGCCAAGATATGGAACAGCGCCTGTTTGAGAGTAAAGGGCATTCGTGATCTGGGAGAGGGTATATGTCGTTGTATTAGAGGGAACAATTCCTGCACTATTGTGCCAAAGGTCGTCAGCAGTCACGGACTACGGCGAATAAACTTGAACTTACGCAGCGAGTATGTTGTAAGTGGGATACATCTGGAAGACCTTTGTGACTGTCTCATAGAAGTTTACAACTTCCATATGTTCCTGGTATCCAGGCTCATAACAGGCAACGTCGAACGTGGATGTGCAAGTAGCGTGCTTTGAGAACTGGGCGCTGCTCCGTCAAGAGGCCTACAGGTAAGTGATATTGGCTCACCTCGTGAGCCCAAAAGTCCTCATTAGGTGCGCCCTGGTTGATCCAGAAGGTATCCACTGCAAAAAAAATGGGTTATACATAGGGACGCGCGCATTTGGTCTACATACTGTACTCCAGCAAGTCACAACGACCGAAATCCTGAATGAATGTTCTGACGCTCGGTCCTTGGTAAGGAGGAACAACTGTTCCATCAGGCAAGGTTGATGGAGATGGCGCAGGGTCATACTGCCTGCTAAAGTCACAGTACTGGTCGAAGGAACTATGCAGGGAGAAGAATTCATCAGTCATTATAAAATTTAACTCGAGAAAGAGATTTGTCCTACCCGTCGCAGTTATCCGGCCATAGGCCGTGAATGGTCCAACTACCTTTTGGAAGTAGTTGTCCCTGAGACTCGAGACCAGTATAGGTGTTCCAGTACTGTGTCTGTAGCACGAGTCCTCCTTGTACGACATTGCAGCATGAATCTGTCAGGACCGTTGTGTTCTCACAAGAGTATTGCACTGGGAGGCCGACGCATGCCTCGATGTTCGGGTACGTGATGGGTAGACTCTGAGTCGACGGATAAAGGAATCTAGCGTGAACTACGGAAACCAAGGTTGCGAGACTGATAAGGGACAACATGATATCACGGAGAATGCGTTCGATTCATACTGGGGGATCATGTTGCCGGCTTTTATACCTCTAAGCTTTGCCTGCTCACTTGAAAACCGAAGCACTGACAGGAACGTGCGTACTATCCGGAAGCTGGACCACATGCAAGAGTCGCAGAGAATGGAAGTGACGTGGGTATAATCACGCGGTCGCTATAAGGCCCGGAAGACCTAGTCAAGACTAAGATACGTTAACGTTAACAGGCTGTCAATATTCAAAGTGCTCACGAACCATGAATGACTGTGAACGAGGTTTTGTGTACTAGAAGCATTTGCAAGTTTGGATCGACATGCATGCACATGTTTGAGCTTGGGTGTCGGCTAACTTCAAGTTACGATTACTAAGCTCAAGTCGAAGAATCTCGGCCTCTATGAAGTCTAATTTTAACAACACGAGAATACAAAGCAGATCAAAACATGATTCATCTGAGGATCAACTAACAAGTCCAGAGTCGAGCGAAAGTCCAAGAGCAGCCAGCGAGCACGAAGAAGATCACACGTCGGCCCATCCGCCTTCGTCCAACTTGTAAGAGGCCTCGCTCTCAGGGCGGTCGGGGCTGTCCACCAGTTTCGCGACACGTTCTTCAGCCCGTCCTGGAAGTTAGGTAAATAACATCAATACGGTTTGTAGTTAGCTTCAGACTCCTTTTGGATAACAATGCAACTCGTGGTAAACGCCAATGACTTGCCTTTGCGAAGGAACATCCGAGTAGCTGAGGAGTGAGATAGAATATGTCCACCGATGGGTTTGAGAGCCCCGCCAGCCACGAACGTCATCGTTGCCCCTGGGTCGGCTTGCGAAAGAGGATGAGCTACGATTTTGAAGTATGACTAGTTAAATACATACATTGTACTTGGTTGGTTATCAAAACAGCAATCTGCAAGAGTGGTCAGTCTTGTAAAATAGTTTGTCGACGAACATCAAACGTTGAATTCTTCTGAAAGTTTAGTGAGCTTTGACATCACCTAATGCGAATGCATCGCGTTAGCGAACATGACCAGGAGTCACATGTGAGTCATTGTGCCCACTTGTGCTAGCTACACTGCGGTGAGTCCCAGGATCCGGTATCGCAGGCTCAAAGACTTACTTTCTGCTGCCTTTCGCTGAGTTCGCCACGACCAGAAAAATCGACGCGAAAGAGAGCCATAATGGAGTCCACGATCTGTTTGCTGAATAAGCGATTTTTCACGCAGATTGCAAGACCTACTAAGAGACGGAAGTCTTTGTCTTCCGCAAAACGCATAGAACATTCGCTGATAAGCTCCATCTGCAACATATTAACGATGGCTGCATAACAGTAGAGAAGAGCAGCAACCTGGTGTTCACTGTTGAAGGCACGCGCTGCAAATCCTATGTCTCAATAATGTGAGGTATACAGCCAAAAAAAAATACCATAAAGGATATTTTCGAGCGCCATATTCCCATCCACACCGAACCGGTCAGCGATGGACCTGATTCGGTCTGGTCTGAATGTCCCTAATGCAACAAGAGCGTCGGCAATAGGTTATCACTCGTAAAACGATGACAATTGCACCTTCAGTATCGATATATGCGACCTGTTTCTGAGATTCAATTTGACTTGATTGCAGAAGAAGGACTTGCTCACTTTGCCAGAGGCCCCACCCATCTCCGGAGGGAGTTGGGCGACAACAGACATTGTGTGGGCCAGCTGTGTCTTTCCAGTACGAAATTCACCGTAGACTGGTTTAAAACAGCTGAATGCTGAAAATGCTAAAAACGGCGGGGCTAACTACCTTCGGAAATTGACTGTGACATCAGCCCGCCTAAAAGCTAGTAAGTACAAACTCCTGTCGCGATGTATCGATATACCCACCACCTAAGATTGTGTCTACTGACTTGCTTCCGGTACTGATGATAAGCACGCGCTTTCTTCGATCCTGGACTTCAATACCAGTTGCAAAGGAAGACCCCTCGCGAATGATTATGAGTATTAGAAGACAATATTGATGGTTGATGGCTACCGTGATTTTCTGTGCTGCCTCCTGTGTAACATGGATTAACAGCAGAATACGGTTACCAATGTGGATATATGCGCACCTTGATCTTCTCAACCTTCGCTTCTGACATACCCTACAAAGAAAATATCGAATTCACTAGAGTCCTGCTGGAGAAAAGGTAGTGGAGTTATGCGAACCTTTATCTTCAGTAATTGACGACGTGTAGTCATAACGACACCAGACACAGTATTGATGGAGGCACTCTAGAGCCGCCATGAGCCTGGTAAATATCGCGCATATACTAGGGGAGTACCTTGAGTTTTAAGATATCTTGTACGTTTATGCCCTGCAATTAATACATTCTGGGTCCCGAGCATATATTCACGTAAAATATACTAACATGTTGCTGCAATTCATCCACGTTATCAAAGAACGATGTCTGTAACGCGTCGCGTATGCGTGAGCCTTACAGCGGATAACGATGGTTGCAAACAACCTCACCTCTTCGATGTCTTCAGCACTTGGACTCGATGGTCGACTGGGAGGAGGCATGCTTCCTTCTGGTGCAGCTTGTCGACGAGGGGCCATGGCTGCAATATTGTGTGTTTAGAAATAAGAACCTGGAGCCAATTGAGAGGTAAAGCGATCGATGCACAGCCACCGCTATGACCTTGACGGAAATGGAAGTTAGACTCCTCTCTATGTTGTACTAGTAGCACGAGCGGGCGGCGTCAGCTACGCTCAAATAAAAGAACTCTGCCGGAGCTGGCCAAGAAAGTTTCAGGAAGATAAAATATCGATACATTGGCCTGCTACAATACAGTCTCTGATGCATTATAGCATGTCCATTTACGGACAAGCCTCAAGTAGCATATTCATCTTCCGCAGGGCACTTCCTGCATACGAACTCTTTGTGAAGGTCAGACTCATGTTTTAATTGAATAAGAGAAGCCGAACATACTCCAAACAGAACTGTGTGATTTAGATAATGATAGAGCTCGTACTGATCCACAGGTTCGGTCTTGGGCAGGTGTTCATGGTACTTTTGAAAAAAGCTGTGTGGAAATCCGCCGAAGATACGAGCGATGGCTAGACTGAACACGTTCAGATAAAACTGCGATTGCTCGGCCTTCGATGTTGTACTTACTCGGCTTCAGTGTGACCGTAGTAAGATGACGGATCAAAGATAACAGGTTGACCAGATGAATTATCTATGCCAACATTACCACTCTGCTATTATCAGTAAATAGCGGTGAATGCTCCATAAGACGCTTACCCAGAGGTCACCATGCAATAGCACCGGCTCAATCTTGAGGGGGCGAAGCAAGAATGGCATCACTCTGCACTCCTGCAGTAGCTGACTCGCTTCATAAGCCATCATGCACTTACTTTGACCTTACTTGTTCCCCCTTGGTGCAAAGGTCTGAAAACCTGCCTTTGTCGCGAAGCTTGGCAAGGAGATTTCCAATCATGGCACTGTAGCATTCTTCCCAGGTTTGATACCAGCCATTGTCTTGCCGAGTTGCTCCGCAGAAGGTAGGCACATGAAATCCAAAGCCCATGGTACTCTTGTAGGCGTGTAGTTCTGTGGCTAGCCTCATTCCAAGCTCCTCCCCTGCTTTGCGATTTGAAGCAAGACTTGATATATTCCGATATTCCGACAGAAAGTAAGGTCGTTCAGATGTCGTGGCGGAATCATCTGGACTGACCGCTGCGAAAACCTGAGGAGCTAGTCCTGGTGCAGCATTGTATATGGCTCTGAGTGACTCTGCCTCTCCCACGAAGTGCTCTCGTTCACCGAGCGAACCTACTTTGGCATAGTACTTCCTGCCAAATGACGATTCTATGATCGGAAAACTGAATGTGAACTGTGCATGTGGTTCTATTTTCTGAAGGTGAGGGAGAAATATCTTGTCCATTGTGTGGTATTGAACCAAGTGATGGACGACTCCGACTCCGGCTCAGTCACGTGTGGGCGGTGGCGCGGGCCGCCCCATTCTGAATCGGGAACAGTGGTTCAACTTAGTTAGTAGAGCAGCTCAGATTAGTTCGCTCTCGCCTTCGCTTCAGACCTCTGCCAGTATTTCACCAGGCGGCCACCCTGCTGCTCATCGAACAGGTTCTTGCGGAAAAGAGAAACTTTGCCGAAGCTGTTCTGCTTTCAACGCATGCTTTCCTTGGATTCCCAGACGAGTAGACTTTTGAGGACACTGTGATCTCCGAGTGTTCGTAAGTTCTCGATCAACCTCTTTCCGCATCATTCGTTCAAAAGAATCGCCTGCACTCTTCCAGGCCTTCGAGAACAGGATGCTTGTTGGACTTTGTACATTTGAATTAACCGCGCTTCGTTTGGACTTTGCAGTATTAGCGTTATTAGTAGTCGCCAATTACAGCCGCAACGCTAGCTGGCCAGGCCACCGTTGATTGGCATCTTGTCCATTACGGACGATGACTCAATATATCAATATTGTCGTCTGCAGTGTTTACAGAGATCTTGTGACTTGAGGCAAGTGCACCGTAGTTTCCCCTAAACGCCATGGCCCATCAAATTGGGTTCGTACTTTGGTTTTCTTATTTCGCACGGACTCACGATTATGCAGAAGTTGTGGGAAGACGGTCGAATAGAAACGCGATTGATACTAAGGCTCACGCTCAAAGGGGGTCCTTGTGATAGTTTTTCTGAGTAGAGCTCACCTGGGACTTCAATGTAGATCTCGTCTACATAAATAGCTGGGGCAGAAGGACAAAGATCGAGCAGCGCCAGTGCTCAAATGTGACAAGAAAAAACGCGGTTGTGATAGCAGACCAGACACACCGATTTTCATCATCCCCTGGCGTTGGTAACTGATTCGTGCAGGTATCTGTCGAAGAAGACACGTAATCCTTTTTGGAGCCGTTGGTTTGATCGCAAACCATCAAGGATGGAAAGGTTCCCTCTCCGTGGGCTCTTGAAAAATCTTCGTTGGACTCTGATCGCGGCATGCATTTTCATATCATAGTTAAATCGGTGACCAAGCATTTTGAACGCTGCTAACACAATGCTAACATCGAAATAGGTATCAATCAGGAATTTCTCTTTCTCTTTAAATATTCCGATGCGTTCTCCATCAATGAGATACGAATAATTTAGACGAAATATTTCAAGAGTGCAACGACTTCAGCATTTGTTCAGCTTCTTTATATCTTTTTCTAGTCCCCTCGATGACAGTATCATCGATTCTCCATCCCTCGCCGTTTCCATTTGGTCCACTTTCTAATCCCTTTCTGTACCCAGCCGCAGTCAATGCATTTCTAACATACTGCTTGTCAAAGCTTGGTTGTCCTTTGCCAGGTTTATACTGGTCTCTGGGCCAGTATCGCGATGAATCAGGCGTAAGGACTTCATCCACAAGGATGAGCTCGTCTTGCCCAGCAGAAGCAGAGGGAACAAGACCGAATTCAAACTTCGTGTCTGCGAGAATAAGTCCGCATGATTCTGCATATTCAGCAGCGGCCGTATACAGCTGCAAAGACGCAGCCTGGATACGGTCGAATAGATCTTGACCGATGAGTTGAGCAGCTGATAAAGTGGATATGAGCGACTTTAGACAAGTTATGCTAAAAATAGCACCTTGCTCAGGGGAGATATTCTCGTCATGGGCGCCTTGATCAGCCTTGGTGGACGGAGTGAAGATCGGTGTCGGAAACTTTTGGGATTCTTCCATACTCTCCGGTATTGGGATACCGCAGACAGTCTGCGACTTTTGATACTCTGCCCAGGCTGATCCTATTCACAAAGTCATTCCGATGGCTCCAGGAAGTTATCCCGATAACGAATCAGCTCACCAGTGATGTATCCTCTAACGATCGCTTCCATAGGTACAATTTTGGCCTTTTTTACAAGCATAGTACGGCCCTCGAGTTGCTCGCGATACTGCCGAACTTCATCTGGCATCTCATCGATATTGACGGTGACAAGATGGTTAGGAATGATATGCTTCAGCTTCTCGAACCAGAACAGCGAGATGCTTGTGAGGAGTGCGCCCTTGTCTGGGATAGCCTAGAAGCAGAGAACATGAAATCAGGCAGAAAAGAGCTCAGAGATCCACGGACACTGTTGAGGATGACATCGTACACCGATATCCGGTCGGTTGCGACAAACAATAGATGATCGGGTGACGAAGTTGCATAAACGTCGCGAACCTTTCCTCTGGAAAGGAGTTGAAGATCTGGTAAGTCCGTTTGTAGCAGGGCTGGCATTGCGGGGAGAAGAAGAAGTTACAAAAGTAGGCGGTATTCCGATAGTGGAAATATCAATATCTTAGGGTGAGTTCTGCCAAAAAAAAAAACGGCAGAACGGCAATTGGCAAAAATCGGCATAATTATTTTGAGTGTTTTCGCGTTGAAGTTGACGGGGATGGAGCAGAGTCTGCATTCACGATTGGATGAATTTGGGACTTTAAATTTCTGCTGTTGGCAAAGTGGTCGGTGAGAATTTTTCGAGTCGGACGACCCTTGGAACACAGGGAGGCTCAGACGCACTTTTTCCAAGGTCAAACATGTCCGAGTCGTAGTACAAATAAAGGGTCATACCGATTTCTGCCGATTTCTGCCAAGCCTGAGAATGGCAGACTTCTGCCCACAATACTAGATTCTGACAGTGGATGGTTAATATTTGAAGTGGTGATGTAGGGTGATGATCATGTGCTCTAAGTAGTCTATGTATGATGTATGCATGCGTTGGTTGTATCTATATTCCTATTACTCCTATTATGCTACAGGACGCCGAGAAGTTATACAGTCGGGACAAGCCTACAATCGTTGTCAGCACTTGAACCATGCAAGCAAGGGTCAGAACACCAACAAATCATATTTGACCAACTCGTCAACATCAATGAATGCTGCTGAGGCCATTTGACGAGCTTCTACCCACATCCAGACCTGTCTCGAGGATAAGTATTTGTAAAAATGGAAATATTCAGTATCTACCTTCAACAACGCTCCAAAGTTTCCTGAGGGTAACTGCGTCATCGACTCTTGAGTTGTCATCTGCCGTCCGAGCTGTCGTAGAATCGGCAAGGCGCTCTTGAAAAGATCTAGACTTGGATCCAAATTTCTCCCAATGCCTTCAAGAAGTAATATGGAGATAACCGTATTGATGAAATCCGCCTCCATCTTGACATGATGCTGCCGCACGGCCGTTAGAACATCGGTCAAAATGTCCGAAATCTTGATCTGCCCAAGTGAGAATGTTTTCCGTTTGATGCTCAGAACAATGTGTTGCATCTTCAGCGCAAAAGTTTCGGTGTCGATCGCAAGTTCGGGAGTCCGACAACGTTCGACCATCAATTGACCGGCTCGGTAGCCATCAAACTCAGCAACAGCCCTGAAAAGATCGAGGAAGTTCTTGCGGTTTGCCGCGTTAAGCGTTGTCACGAGACCAGCATCGATGAAAACAATTTCAGGAACGTAGCCCTGTTCCGATGAAATCCTGAGTTCCTTTTGCCACTCCTCACGGGAATGCCTGAGTGAGCGTAGCCGAGTTACTATTTCATCAGATTCCAGCGGGTGCTCGACGAGAATCTCGCCAGAGCCCTTTTGTGGGAAAGATGAGGAGTACATGCTCATAAGGAGGTCACGGGTGGTCGGAGGCTTCGTGAATTTGATCATGATGTTGCCTGGATGAAGATCAGAGTGCACGAAGTTGTCAAGTAGTAGCATTTTCTGCAGGACAATGGGTAAACGAAAATTACAGGAGATAGGTTACGGACCAAGAAAGCATCCAATCCGATGGTTGCCAATTGATCATCAAATGGCCCTCCTCCATTTTTCAAAAAGTACTCCATGCGAAGAGCATTTTCGTATTCCTCGACAAGTAAGTCGGCAGTCGAAAACGTTTTCAAAGGACGTGGAAATGATACGGGCACATTTCTCGAAGCAAAGTTATTTTCAAATGTCAGGAGGTTTTCTGCTTCAATTCTGAGGTCGAGTTGTCGACGCATCATTTCACCAAAGACGCTGACCTCCTCTGGGAGTGATAACCATTGCATACCAGGGAGAAGGGTAATGACCCGCGCAAAGAAAGACATTATAGATAGGTCGTGCGCAATGTCTTTGGCGACGCGAGGATGCAGAACTTTGATGGCGACAGATGCAGTAGGTACTGAAGGCGGAGGTTCTTGCAGAATAACGGGAGCCAGTGACCCTGCGGGTGATTTAGTCTGTCGTTTCGGCCCAAGGTAAGAGGGAGGTATAAGATCATGCTTGAGAGTTGCCCGGTAGACCTACGAGCAACGAGTCCGTTAATACACCACATAAGCCAGCAGCAAACCCACTTGTGCAATGGCGCCGACTCCTATCGGATTTCATCAAAAACTTCGAACACCTCATCGAATGGCCGTTCAAAAGCCCTTTCGATGACTTGCTTAGTGTGCATGAGTGAATGGGGCTTTCCGCGAGAGTGCAAGGATCCCATTTTCTCGCAAAGTAATGATGGGAAGAGATCAGCACGCGATGCCGCCCATTGCCCAAGCTGAATGATCAGAGAGTGAGATGGAAGGGCGTTATGAAATATATACCTTGATGAACGTTGGCCCGGCAGTCTCCATTCTCCTGACAAGAAATCCGTACCACCAGATGGCGCCCCACTTGTCACCCCTATATCGACGTTCAGGCTTCCCAACAAGCAGCATAGGCATGGTAATGATGACAGGTATGAAAAGATAGAAAAGGTGAATGAATCTTCGTGCCGTCAACAGAGGTTCCCACAAGTGTTCCTGCAACAGAGATAATATCCGCGATGGAATAGGCATATGGGGTTCCGCTGGTGATCCTATTATAGGGTCTCTTGCTTGTACGTTCAAGTCGTTTTCTGTACATGGAATAAGTGTCGGCGAGGAAAATATGGAAGGTAGGTGGAGCTGTTGGCTAGGATAGAGGTAAAGTGCGACACCGCCAGTCACAGGGATAAGCCATGCAATATTGCGCCATAGCCGTGTGGGTGGGTTTTTAGGACTTTTGAATGATTGTAAATGAAAGCGAGCAGTATGTTGTGGTCGCTGGAAGGTGCTATGGCGGACGCTCAATCCAGACCCACGGACGATACTCAAGCGGTGAGATAGCACTAGCAGTCGCATTTGCGAGGGAAGGGCATGTATCCGCTGAAACTGCATCTTCCGTAGCAGTGAGAAAATACTTGTGTATTTCTACACGTTCGTTAGGTGCTCTGCAAAGCAGATTAGTGACTCGGAGATAGTTTGAGAGTGAACGACTTACTGTCATGGACTAGAAGAACGAAACGCACAAACCAGATATTAGCGCTACGTACCCAGTACAATCGTGATGGTCCTGGATAATCTACTGACTCCCTGGTCAAGCGTTTTGCTTTGCCGGTTTCCGTATTTGGAAAACGCTCCGTGACACGTGATTGATTGACATGGTCAATGCGTTTGACTCATTGTCCATGCCAGTGAAAAACACGATGAAATAGTCATATAAGCTTGTAAATTTTCTAAATTGTTATTGTTGTCGACTTTCGATGTTCGATTGTTGAATTGCAACTCACGCGTATCATAATCAGATTATGCTTTGTGATATCGTTCACGTGACCGGAGATACTTGAAATCAGAGTCCTTGCTGCCGGGTCACCGCTACCTCCCCCATGCTATAAGATCACTACCATCACCGGTATTGTACTAATAAGTGTCCCGAATCATCTGTGGGAAGTTTGAACGTTATAAGTGGTTCATTTTCGCGAGATATTGGGAAGGAACCTGCCAGTGCACTTGTACTAGTACGTTGTTTCAACCAACCAAGTGACCTGATCACTTCTTATAGCCAGACATTCGCTCAAAACTGCTCACAGCTTCTGGTCTTCTAGCCGTCTATTTGCTTTGCTCGTTCGTATTTATCTGGCTGTGAGTCTACAAAGTTCTTTCCCGATGAATACCTGGATTACTAACTTCGTATCTCAAGTGACTACGTCGCCTGCTTCCTATTATATAGAGTATCAAGATTCCTCACTCTACGCGTTGCATTATTTAAATACACTGCAGGAGCGAGTAGGATCCAAGATGGCAAAATCAACGAAAACTTCCAAAGGTCAACCGACGCGCAAGCACAAGAAGCGGCGTTTCTCCCCCAAGGATCACTTCGCCCGTCTCATGAAGGAATCGGTAGAAATTTCCCCCGAAGAAGTTGCTTCCACTGAAACTTCGTCTGTCGCATCTACTTCAACCGCTCAAACTGCACCCGCCCCCAACTACTCTAATATTCTCCTCATTGAGAAATTCCAGGATGCTCTCGACACTCGGACGGCTGTATGCCGCCGCCTCGAAATCCTCGTGCGGAGCTCAACTTTGTACACGCCATCAGCGCAAGCTCGTTTGATCAAGTGCTTACGGGATGACTACATCCGGGGGGACAGAACAAGGAAGGCCATCGACAATCTGCGACATTCTGATTTCATCAGTGCTACAAGCATAACAAATCAGGATTCAGAGTTTATCACGAAAGAGGTCATGGAGAGCACGAGACTGTTTTTTGAAGGAAGTAAGGAGCTGCAGGAAATAGGAGATCAAATCGCAGCACAGTTTTCATAGCATTGGTAGGTTTCCTTCTCAAGCATTAATAATGGGTCTGGGCGCTAACGTTATCGGCAGGTCTGTCTCGATGTCACTTTCTTGTACTGAAGTATTCTAGCCTATATTCTACTTGCACTCGCACGTACCCTCTTTTTTGTATCCACAAGAGACCATAATCAAGCCGCAGTGCTATGAGCCTGTCGCTTTGCACGACAGCGTGGACCAGTCCAAATAGCAGACCGGATCATGGGAAAGCACGCCAGGCATATACCCACAAGTAGTACGGAGGTCCAACCAGTAACCCATCGCGTTGACAATGAAGTCCACTGACGGAATCACCAAGAACTGATGAGTACTGAAGTACTTGAGTTGTAGCGAGCTGCGCATGGCAGACGGAACCTTCCGTGCTGAGATGGCAAATCCAAGCTAGTTACGCAAGGTCACCCTGACAGACACGCAAGGACCCGAATCTCTTGGGAATTTTTCGCGTGAATAGTGCTACACCGTTAGAGGCCTTTGCATGGGTATTCTTTTACGATATCCTCCATTCTTCCGCATCACACATCTCCGGAAATCTTGCAGTCATGGTTTGTAAAGCCTAAAATGTAGGGAACGAAGTTTTTTGTTCAATTTCATTGACACAGGTTGCCAAGACAGAATAAAATTTCCACTAGATATATTGATGGTAGTAGGTATAGCACAGAGATTCGTGTATGCGAGACGATAGCATAGAAAGCAGAGGAAGGACTGATTGATGTATGTAGAGTAGATTCTTGTGGTTTAAGGACCGATCATATGGTACAACGATAGCGAAAGCAAGACACAGCTTGAACGAGAAACAACAGCACGAGCTGTGGGATCAGTAGATTGTGCAGTTATGACAAACTACTTGGTTTTCAAAGACAGCTTCTTCGCAATTAGTATTGCAAGGTCCTGCCGACGTAACGTGTGAGAGCGAGGAAGTGCTGTCAAGCGAGAATAAAAAGCGTACGCTAATTAGACTTGCGAAGTTTATACGTTTGACGTGAGGTTGGACGACAATCTCGGCAACTTCAATGGCTTCTGGCAGGTTCACGACACCGGGTTGCCGCTCTTCAGCTTCAGGGAGGTCGGGCTGCATTTGAGAATTGAATAAGACCACAAGATGACAAAAAGGAAAAGTGTACAAAGTTAAGTATGACTGGTTCAGCACTATCGTCGTCTTCAACAATGTCATATAGGCTGCAGGGACGATCATTCATAGCGTGCTTCGTGATAAGAAGTGTCAAAAATAACGTTGAAATGATGGTCGCGGCATCGCTCACCATCATCTCACGTTGGCTAAGTTTGACTCTGGGGTAAGGGTGGAAACGAAGCAAATGAGACGTCCTGTAGCTTGGCAACCTCATGCTGCTCATTGAATGCTGGCTTATGACAAGTGAAAATGAGGGAAAAGGAACGTCGTTTATTCTGCGTGAAGGCATTGGAGATTTAAATAGCAGCGGGGGTTCGATAGAAGGAAAATAATTTGGGGTAGCCAGTTTAAGTTGCTCTAGAACTCCGAATTCGCAATCCCGACAGGGCTGCCGATTGCCTGGTTGCCTGTTCCAGCGTGACACTTTGTGGATCTTCAAATTTGCAAATGTTGGTACGACATTTGCTTCCGCGGAACCGATTCTCCAAGTCCATCGACCTCAGCCCAGGACAAGCCATCGATATAACTAAACAAGAGGTATGAGACGGCGCAGGAGGGACAGGATCATTGCGATTGAGCACCAGGTTGCTCCACCAAAGCGATGGACCATTGCTGCAGAACCTCCACGATACACACCACGGACCTCGACATGTTCAACCGAGTCTTGTGCACTGCACTGTAGAGCATCATAGGAATGCTGCGCGAGCCAGACACGTCCCTGGCTGGAAAAGAAGAGTCAGTACAGTATTACAGGCGTAAGTGCATGGACTCTCTTATGGAGAGCTCTCTGTTGTACGGGATAAAATATATCTGTGATATGCTGATCAACCATCCTGAGCAATCATATAACCCCTTCAACATGCCAGAAAAAACACCCAATGGCGAGACGGCGTGTCAGCGAGGACAGCGTGACACAATGTGTGACACATCGCGTGACACAAAAAGGGGCATCAAAGCAACTTTGCGCACGAGCCAGGCAAGTTCCAACCACCATCATGAAACATGAACACGACTCAACAGCGTGCTCTCAAGCTCCCAAGATGTGTCAAGCATTAATATGAGTCAAGATAGTCACAATGGTTGCATCAAGATCGCCCCCCTCAAGTCTCAACTGACGCAAGCGCCTCCATCAGCATCAACAAGTGGCAGCCAATGCCAACATTTATATGCCCCAGAAACAAAGCATGGTTAGAGTGAACAAGACACTCACCAGTGACTATGAGTTGGCCCCAGTGCCCCCTACATGCATCGTAAGCTGTCTCAAATTCTCCACAAATTTCCACCCATCAAGGCGTGAATGTCGAACCGAATGATCCAACCTAAGAAGAAAATGCCATCAAGCTGCATAAACCATGAAGACCCCCCAGCTCCGTTGCTGACCAAAAAACTGGCATTTTTCACCGTTGCGATATGCAGTTCTTGCCTTTATCGACGCAGTTGGCAATGTCGAGCTGTGATCGATCTAACTTGAAGTGCGACCAAGCATCTTGCGTGTCTTCATGAGGGCACACAATACGTCGAAGGCGACTCTGATTTGCAAGAGGTCCATGGGTGCGTCAAGTGGTATCGAAGCCGCTCGTGTGGTTCTTCAAGATCAATAATTCAAGAAATTCGTTTGCCCTCTTGCGTTAGCTTGAGTGGTTGAAGCTGAGCCAAATTTTGCATTGCGGGACGACAGTGATGGTTTCGAGAATGGTTCCGAATTCGTGGGTGTTAGGTCCACAGGCTTGAAATCGAAGTGGCTTTGGACCCTGGGTGAACCGTGCACACAACTCCGCTCGCCAATTCTAGCCAAAGTTTTTGCAGCCTCCCTGGCCAATTAATCCGGTCTCAGAAACCTAAGTGTTGATTTATTTTATCGGAATTGTCGTCTGGGACTACACGACCTGCGCATGGATGAAAGTTCTGGCAAGAGGACGACTCTGTCTGAGAACCGTTCACCACAATGGAAAGTCAATGGCTCAGCGTTGCACCTGAAGTCTCTGCGACAAGTTGGACCTCTACGTACTTATTTTAACAGCCTACCTTCCAATAACTTCAACTTGCGTCAGGGCTTGATCATCAATGTCTTTATTTCGTTATGGAACAGCCGAAGTATCGTTGCTCTAACTCAACCGGATGTTGTGCTGTTGCCCTCCCACTGCCAATGGGCAAGTTGCCGCTCTCTCTGTACGGTGCTCGCTAAGTTTTGTTTCCAGGATGATTCCATACGACATTCGCCCTCAAGCTTTTGGTTTATTTCCTATCACATTGCGATTCCTACACGGTGAATTCATGCTACACAAATAATACCTACACGAGCGGTCATCGCAAGTCATTGCCGTGTCTCCTGCACGACGCCAGGAAATAGAGGCAAGCAATATTCATCGGCGTTGCATTTGAACTCCAGGACAGCCTACTTGCATTCTTGCCATCTTCCTCACTATCTGCAGTGTCTGGTTGTCTGACTCCAGACGTACTTGGGGAGTTTTAGCTCTATCTTGTGTGTTGCAAAGTTGTACAAGTCAGTGCTCCATTCGTTTTTCGTGCTCGACAACCTTTGCTGATGAATGGTAGGTCGTAGCAATCAATTGCAAATGATCCACACGATAGTGAATGCCAAATAGATGATGCAAAGACCTCCCTGCGCTATCACCCATACAATCTTGCCGAATCTTTGTCGTCTGGTTTGGTGTGACGACAGAGAGCACTTCTTTCCGTTGTTGTCCAACCCCCTTGGGTCACCTATTTCATTCTTGGAACTGGGATCCAAACCAACACCCGTCTCGTTAGCTATTGTTAGCCTTCCTTGGAGCTCAGACACGCTTTCGAAGGTCTATGTGACTTGCGGGAGCTTTTCCGCCTAAGCGCATGGGCCCTTGGTACACGAGAGCTTCTTCGCTTGACTTCTTTACCATCATTGAAGTCCCTCCTGAAGCCGTACCACAATAATAAGATCCGATCCGATCCCACTCCAAACAAAAAAATTCCTAATTCGATGAATTGCACATCGTGTACCATCACCTTCTACCCATAATCATTGTTTCACAAAAGATCGGGAACCTGACTTTGACGCGGTTGCTCCGTTGCTGTCGTTTGGTTGCTTGACGCACTTACGGCTCGATTGCATGCGCACTTCGGCCATCAATGATGCCTCGCTCAAGACAATGGCACAACCTGGTCTCGACTCGAGAATTTTACGATTGGAAGTGCGGATCGTTATCTAGTACTGCCATCTCTCACCTTGTGGGACTCCCATTTCCCCATTTGCACACTATTGACATGTCGTTTTGCGCACGATATTGAGAGCGTGTCGTTCTCTACGACTACTTTTAATGGGAGGATTACCAGACTTTTGGTGAACATGTCTCCGGTCATCAATCCCATCGCCGTGGCCGGTCAATTATTTCCAGGACTAATGACGGCCCCCCTTACCGCCGCCATTTGGGTATTTCAAGGCTAGATGGAGTAGGGTGAATAAGTGACTGAGGGGTTGGTGAACATCAGGGCAATGGAACTCAGGTCGTCCTTACAGTATAGTTTTTTTTTTTTTTTCAGATCCTTCGCTATCATCCGCGCGCTGGGACCTAGCCTTGTGGTAGATACTACCTGCAATATAAATATTATTACTTGACGGGCACAGAACTCGCGTCTGAGGATTTTTCACCCATACTGATTAGTGTTACATTTTTACTACATCCTGCTGGTCTAGACATTCTAGCTTCTCACGATATCTTCAGTTCCTTGTGGGTACTCTACCTTCTTGATCACCATCTAGTCCGCATCATGTACCTCTGCGAGTGCAGCAGCCATGGGTTTGTACAACCCATGTTCTGTGCCGAGTCCGTAAGTAAATGTCATACACTCAATGATGGAAGAGCCATCGTCAGGGTCTAGTTCGAGCTGCCAGGGCAATCGTCATAAAACTGTACCACAGTAGTAGTATGGACTAACCACGCACCAACGAAATTATATCATCCAGTAAGTGGGCTTGCCCCACCACCATGCCGTGCAGCCCGACATGTCCCGTGTGGACAATGTGCACGTGAAAGTGGTCTGTGCAATAGATTAAATTGATCCTTGATCATCGAATAACTGCTTACAATAACTCGGCTGATAATGAATGTACATCCTGACACCACCACGGCTGATACACCACTTATCTTGCACAACTCTCCAAGCATCTCTCCGGAGGTTCTTGAGCATTCCCAAGTGCGGTTTTTTACGGAGATCCCGCATGCAGTGTACGTCAGAGTGCTTATAAATTGCGAGGAGGTAGAGAGCAGAGACATTGGTTGCGTCCCACTTCATGTCGGGAAGAATGAGGAAGTCTGGAGAGGCATTTAGGATATTGGATGCTTCGGCGGTACCTACAAGAATGTCCTGGACCCTGGGGATGGAGTCAGCCTGTGGGCTGCGAGCGAGACAAGAAATACCATTGTGTGCGTGCGGGGTCGAAGGCGAGGATGTATGGTTTGACGATAGACTGGTAGAGGGCGGGGGTCTCGTGCACCATGAGCACGTCCTGCTTTGTATACTAGTGACATAGCCATCAACCTGAATGACAATGAATAAATGGAAAAGACGGACCTTGCGGATGTGGACGTCAGTGGCGGGGCAGATGACATAGACCTTCATGTCAGGGAGGTCATCGCGCTTGTGAAGCCATGCAAATAACCAAGTGTACTAAATGGCGATGGACAGATAAATCAGTGTTTTCTTGAGAGGAAAAGGATGGGACATGCAATGTCAGTGCTTCCGATCTTCTTGGTAGACTCAAGAACGCCGGATGAGAGCTGGGAAGCAACAGTAGACGACAAGGCTGTGCGCTCAAAGCGAAGGATAGCACGAAGAGGAGCGGATGGTGTCGATGAGGAGGGTAGTGTGCCCAGGACGGCTAACGTATGAGCAAGCGCATCTAAGTTGTGGTTATTGGCTCAAATTGTTGTTAGCGTAATGACGATATTACTATACGTACTTTCATCCAGAACGCGTTCAAACACGAATTCTTTCAAGTCAATGTTCGACATATTACTGTCAGTCATGATCAAGATTCAAAATTAATCGAGAATTACGAAAATGGACGATTCGAACAGGCTGTCACATCAGCCAGATGTAGTTACTATTCTACGTCCAACTGAAAGACTCACTCCAACAGACCGTCAGAAATATTCATCTCAGACTCAGACCGAGTCTCTCAGGCTGGTGCTCCTCACATTCCTGAGTTTATTGGTGACGCAGCGTCGACGAACATCATGATGAACGACTATCCAAATACATTTATGCGACATGTTTGACATCATTCAATGCATCACAAATATCTTGCAGAGGTCACAATGTCACTAGGAAGCGGAAGCCATCTGAAAGGTTGGTGATGCATTTTCCATCTGTTCTAACTAACATTTGAAGGAGATGAACTCGAGTATCGGCATCACCACTCTCATCCAACACTTCGATCAAGATATGGCCCGCCAGGTCCCCACATCATCGCCTGACTTGCCATTAACTCGGATCATCAGTGTTGGAGAAGGTCTGGTGTGGCTTTCAATTAACCATTCCTTGTAACAACACCAGCCGGCGCCTTCCGCATGTTCTCATCGCGATCAGCAAGATATCTCGTGTTATCCATTCAACCTGCTCGTTTCTGTACCGCCGCACCCGGGGCCAATGTTCTCGTACCAACCTTTCGTGCAACTCGATGATTCCCTCTGCACAGAACCACCTTGGAAGGCCAGAGGTCACAGGTTGTTAATCAAAAATCACGTTAGTTGATCAGATAACGTATACTAGTCTTGACGAGATAGTCAGGGGCAGGTATGATTTTCTGACTTGACCCGAGGTTGATGTCCCCATCTTGTACACCAATCCTGTCGATATCGTGCTGAACAATGCAGGATACTATATAGTATCAGGAGGCATGCCTCACAAGGCCGCACGAGGGATATTTGATGTGCTGTTCTGGGGTGCGGAGAATGTCATGCTTGAAGCCATTTAATGCTTCAGGGACATGAATCATCCCATGGGAGGGCGAATATTGATCGTTTCTTCCCAGAATGCCTTTATTTTACAGGTTGGCACTGTACATCATGCTTTGGTGTGATTTCATGCATTCTGCACAATTTTCCTCGCAGGCTAACATCCAAATCTGGTAGGCTCTCGACTTCATCTCAAAGATTCGATGGTCAATTGGATGTCGTCAGCGTTGGAATGTTCGACAGATGGGCATATCGCCGAACTTGATCCAGAGTGGCATATCGACGTAGGTCGCTTGTATCGCCAAGATTTGGAGCATAACGTCGACAAAAGATCACCCTCATCGAGCCTGGTCATTTTGGTACGTCGATGATTCAAAGCCGTACGACAGAACCATGCTTATTACTCCAACCCAAGCCTCCGAACCCGTAAATACCGAGCGCTCTATTACCTGACATCGAGGACGCGCATTTTGATGGCGACCACCGACATCAATTTTATCTACATTCAATATTGCAACCGACATGAAGAAACAGTATATTACCATTACAATGGGGATTGCAACCGATATGTGGCTTCAGGCCCGAGCCGAGCGAGCAAATTTCTGACACCTCAGATTTACGTCTGATTACAAGCAAGGTACGTCGACTCCCTCTAACTACTAGGATCTGGCTAAACTCTTGTTTCCGCAGTGATTTTGACAGGTCATTTTGTATCTTGTGCGCGTCTTTCCACCTGATGACATGTCGACGCCAGAGGCCCAGTTCACGTTCAAAATCTTCAAAGGCATATCTGCGACTCGGTACCAGAGCGACTTCGGAGCGAACAAGGGTCTCAACTAGTTGCTAATTATGTCGGGTCACTTGCACTACCGGAGCTTGTGACAGCGATGAGACGTAATTTTTCAGGTTCAGATAATGCCCAAACAATGTGGTCCGCGATATTTCGCGTTAGATGCAGAGGTCGTCGTAACATCACGCACTCCTCGTGATCCACCCGTCCTAGACTCAAGGGATCTTCGATAAGGCAGAAGTCTTGGCCTCAAAACGAAGTCAAGTCAGAAAATGTGTCAACAAGAGAGATGCGCTGTTGACTCCAAAAGGATCATCCCTGGCCAGATATTGATGTTACTTGACAGGGCGAAGAGACTAGACTGATGACCAGCCCGTCTAATGAGGCAAGCCGCGGGCTGGTCACCAGTCTACGAAGAGACGCGGTGGTTCGACTTGTCCGTCGTAGAATAACTTGAAGCATTGCTGGTCATGAGACTGTATTTGATCGACAATAGAGCATCATCCTTGTCTCAGAGTGGGAACGGCGATGACCGCTGACCGTGTTGCTCAGTCAATGAATATCGATGACTTAGTGGAAAGATACATAGTCAGGGTTGGATTCTCTATGTAGTTCGAGGACAATCATGACCGGCTGTAGCAATCGTCTTCAACCTCACAAGCAGCCTTTTTTTGTTGATGAGTCGAAACAGCTGTGAGCTGTTCCTCGGAATCCCTCAGACCGGAGACAGGAACTGCGGTGACAACCTCAGAATTCGGCCGCGATTGGGGTTACCATAAGTGCTCATGAGTGCGATTCTTGCTTATGTAGCCACGGAAGGAGCGGTCAAAGCTAAGCGCTCAGTAGTGAAGCTATGAAGAAAACGATCAAATAGTGTGGGTACAATAATTTAGCGTATCATTTACAAGACACGAAAGTACATACACCAACCAGGATGAATCTCAGTCCGCGTCGGCAACTAGTCCGCCTCTTCCCCGTCTGAGCCTGTCTTCTAGACCACCCACGCCGCCAAAGACCTTCTTCTGTTCTTGCCCCAAGAAGCCACCCATGCCCTTTGACTTTGCGCGGGCTCGCTCTTCCACTTCGAGGTCAGCCTTCTCTTTCTCAAGCATTGCCATGAGCCGCTGCTGTCGCTCTACCTCCATGCTTGCGGCACCCGACTGCATGGCGGCCAGCTTTGCGGCACGGTCATCAGCAGTATTGGATGGCTGCTTCTTGGCGGAAGGTCCGGGGCGGGAATCAGATCTTGGAGGACTGTAGCGTGAGCGCTTCGGGTATGAGTTACGATGCAGGGGGCTAGGACTGCGTCTCCGTTTTCTATCATCTTCCATTCGTTTGCCACTACGTTCGATGCTTCTGCGACGACCATAGCCATTGTCGTCTGATTCGTCCGAGCGGGGCCAAGTTCGGACGCCGTCGTCGAGAGAGTCACGACCTCTGCGGTAAGCAGGAGAGCGGCTTCTGCTTCGTCTCCGATAATGGCGGTCATCGTCGGCATCATACCGGCGATCGTTCCTATTGTATTCCCCTACAGGACTTCTTGACCTTGAACGGTCCAATCGTTCCCTGGCAAGCCGTTCTTTCTTTTCCTTCTTCTCTCGCTTCTTCTCTTTCTTGTCTTTCTTTGGCTTTATACCGTTCCGTTCCTGCATTTCACGAAGACGGAGGGGGTTAGACATGAGTGCCTGGTATGCAGCCTGTTCTTGCTGCTTGATAGCGAGCAACGGGTCTTCACGAATCTTTGCGGCAATATCTCGAACATTGTTAGCATTCTGAATAGCGATGAAGTTCTTGTGAGAGGCGCCAAGCTATAAAAGTCCCTTGTTAATCTGTAAATGAAAGCGGTAGATAAATCATAACATACCTGTGCGTTCTCATCGGCCGTCAAGATCTTGTCAACCCGCTTTTTACCCAGCAGGTAGTCCTCTAAATCGTTTGCGTTCTGATTGATCCCAGTCGCGGGTGTCGCATACATCCATTCTAGCTTCTCGGTCTTTCTCTTTCCCGTCTGCTCTTCTTGCAAACGTTGGAGCTCCTGTAGCTGCCTTTCCTCTTCCTTCTCTTTACGCAGCTGATCAAGTTTCTTCTTTTCCTCGAGCTATGGAACGGAATCAGCCAACGATGATCCCATAAGCACTAAATAGCACTCACAGCCTTCTTCTCCTCGAGCCAGACCCGCTCCTGATTCTTAAGCAGGAGCGGGTGCCAAGACTTCTTCATGTTTAAGTCTCCACCACCCATCTTGGCTAGCTTTAATATTCAACGTTAAGGGAAAGGTGTTGGACGGTGAGGAGCAAAGGACCAAATGGATCAGTTCGACGTTGATTCCAAGTCCTCGCTTACAACACCTTTATTTGCAGTTATTTGGTCACACTGCCTATTCTTGTCAGTTGCTGTTTGTGGCACGCAGCAACATGAGCCACATACCACAACTTACAAGGTCCACGACCATAAAAGCCTGCTTTGCCAACCATGCCCGACGTGTATGAGTCGGCGGAGTCGGATGCCTTAAATGACACATCGAACGGTGCAGCGCAACCTGTGTATGTATACTGAAGTTACACATATACTGGTCTACTCATGTATTGCTTGATATTGTAGCCCCACGCGATCCATTTATGCGTTAACCCGCAAAGAAATAACACGCGGAATTGCGAATCGCTTTGTCCACTCGCACACATACATATTTCTCTACTTGTCCATGGCGGCCCTGTCCGTGACAACCGTCGTGCTCAGTCTGGCGGACGGATGTCCAGGGTTGTCGTTCTATATCTTGGAGATAATAATTAACACAAGCATGATCCTGGAGGTCGGTGTGCGTTTCGTTGCGTTTGGTCGGGTGCGTATTTGTTCATCCCTGGATTTTGGTAGCCGAGGTGACTTGATACGAGCAGCAATTCTGGAGATCACCGTTTAATGTGTTGGATCTGATACTCACATTGTTCTGTGCGATCACTTTGTTGGTTATAACATTTGCGGGGTGTGGGGCAGGGAGTAAGGAAGAAGAGTTGTTGGACACTCTACTGCTTATTGCACGTAATGTCCTGCAATTCGGCCGTCTAGCAGCGGTCATGCGACAGTGTGTTTCACATGTCAGTTTGCGCATCGTATATTAACCTGAAAGACAGGTCTGGCCAGTCCATATTTTCGAGGCCAAAGCCAATCGATATTTCCGCAATCAGGAGAGCAGGCTATAGTAGCCTCGACTATGATTTGGAGGAAGACTATCAAGATGATGATCCAGAACTTGGTCGACCACTGGTACAAGATGCAGTATTGTTTGATGCACAAGACGACGAACCACCCGCTCACATGTCAGATATGCCGCGGGCTGCACAGGCTGTGCATGACCGTGATGACGAGGATGTCTGGGCGGAACTGGGTTGAGGCGAGGGGTGATCCACAACCTAAGTTATACGTTCCATTCCATTTACTGCGACACATTCTAAGTACTCGGATGACCTTGTCGTAGCTTGACGTTAATTCTATCCTCACCAGTCACAGGCGAAATTAACGGTCGGCACGGATTATTCCGGTCAGTGATCTCAGGTCTGACTCTCAGACAGACAACGTTGCCCACTTGACACGTTTATATATATATAGTACTCATGCCTAGGTCTCATCCTTGGGCGTTAGACTGGCTTTGTATCTGCACGCTCATTATAATCTAGACAATCGTCATCGGGACCGCGGTATTAAGTCGCTCGATAACATTTGGTGGGAGCCGTGACTTCATTTCACTTCCCAGGCTAATTATTTCATGACTTGGTTGCCATTTTCTCACAGGTCCAGGATACGTATATCCTCTCGAGTCAAATTTGAGGTTATGCCTTTGGTGGAAACCACGTCATCCGCCGAACCGATTTTAAGCTGAGACAAATTGACCCTGTAATCAGTTTTCTCAGGGTGCTTGCATGTGGTGGTCAATATCGAAGCTTTTTCTGTGTCACAGGCAACCGCCATGGCCCAGCAGTCCGGAATCGCTGCGCCGCGTGTTCCCTGAGAGTCTATGTACCATATCTGCAGTGTCCTAAGTAACTGATTTCATGAGACACATGATCGTGTGATATAATTTTATTACGTACTTGCTTCAAGTCAAAGCGTCCGCTTGTCCGATGAATATTACGCGGTAGCTACGGAAATCAAACGTTTTGATTGTTTGCTTGATTTGCTGCTGGCCCTTTCTTTCCTTCAGTCATCTGCTCCAGCAGGCACTTCAAAGCAACCGTGTATCATTGGGATTTAATGTCCTCCGTCCTCTGCAGTTCAAGTCCGCTTGTATTCTAACAATCAAGATTATTACCCCTCGGGACGGACCTGCTGTATAATTTATACGCTGCTAGGGTATAAGCCCTCACACTCTTTTACTCCTCGTCATGTCTTCCGCTCGACATTGGTTTTCAAAACGTATTACAACTCCCAAATCTCCCACTTCCAATGACTTTTGCCGTTCAGCAACTGAAAAACTCCCCGAAAATTCAATGCAATCCGATAGCTTCAAATTCAGCCCTTTTGCATCTGTCATCGGAAGAAAGTCCAAAAAGTCACGTCCAACTTTAGCTATTCCTGATTCTCCATTACCATCCCTCGTTTCTCCCCCTGCAGTCTATTCGAATCCTGACCGGTACACTAATAGACCTCCCGCAAAATCTATTTCATCTACTATCCGCTCCGGAGACGACTCCTTTGAACCTAGGACTCCTCCCGATGTTCAGGCAGATCGTGTTTCATTTCCTCGTTCGGTTTTGACACTGTCAGACCCTGATCCTTTCGCATCAGGCGGTATCTCTGTGCCCCGAAACATATTAGACCAGGGTAGCGTGTCTGTCTACTCCAACAACACTTCAGCACATGATGTAGTTTCAAATAAAGACCAAGTCGATTTTTTGCAGCATCCATCGCATCTCTCGATGTCATCACAGTCTCACAGTGACAGTCGCAATGCGACACCATCACTGGAATTTACTGGGCCTTATTTGTCTCCTATGGCAGACAGTCGGGGCACATCGCCTAGGTAAGGAAATTTTGCACTTGTAAAAAATTTCGTCCTCAACTCGCCCAGTAGAGAAATGTTCAAGAGAAACGAGATAATAGACGATCAAAAAAACTTAGAAAGCCCTGTGTATTGCAGCCCTTTGGATATACATTCTAAACCTTCGCTGTCAAAGCATGGATCTGCGGTAACCTTGACTGATCAGAGTCACAAGGGTCCCCAAGATTTCCCTGCTGTGGCTGTACGATCTACAATGTATCGAAGGGGCTATGCGGCGCCCAGCCCGTTCCAGGCTGCGAGTACCGTGTCTCAGCCTCGAAAAGGTTCCAGTTCACCCTCTGCCGAGGTATATGTTCGCTCTCGTACCCTCAGCCGCCAGCAATCCACCTCTCGTCCTGCTCCAGCTTGTGAGCTTCCCCCACCTCCTACAATGTCACACGTTACATCCGTCCCCGCCGCCGACGGTGCCGAAGATAAATTTCCGTTATCGGCGGATGGGAGTTCTTCTTCCGGCATATCATGTCCTTCACCTACCTGGCGGATCCAAGAGCTGGACATTAATGATCCACGACCGTATAAAGGTATCAACCTGGGCTTTGATCATGACTTCGGAACTCAGCACCAACCGGTAAAGGAGTCGAACCGCATTCATGTCAGGGACACCGCGGAATCGACTCCACCACCGCTAGCTTTCCACCAGCTAAAGAAGTCTATGTCGCACTCAACCCTGCAAAAGGCTAAATCAGGCTCCGGTGGTACGCAAGAGTCTTTCAAAGGAGATAAGGGATTGAAAAAACAACACTCCTTCCATCGTTCACGCGCTCACACACCCCCTACATCTACGCCAGCCTCCCCTTCCACACCATCCGATCACGACCCTTCATCAGCTGAAAATCGTATACCACCGCTTCCACATCCTCACGCTGTCGTGCGAAAACGTATGTTTTCAGGCTCTAGGAAATCGTCGACAGCAATGACAGATGAAGATTTACGCTCGGTATTCAGTCTTCCAACAGAAGCAGGACGTTCCCATTTGGCATCACCCAGAACTGTTGTGTCACTGCTTGACGAACCTTCAGATCCACTTGCATCGGATATAATATACCCGACTGCGGACTTTACCCCGCAATATATTATGTCCCCCGCGGAAATGTTGAAGATGGAGGCCATTGTGCAGGGTGAATTTGACGCCAAGTACGGAGAGGCTCTACGAAATCCCCAGCGTGCCACATTTGCATCGACGCCTATGTATGGTACCATGTACAGGAAAGAAGGCCTGAAGACGACTTTGTCGTCTTTTCCGCATTTGGCGCCTACTCGCAGCGCATCAAATGTTTCTAAAGGACTCAATCCTAGATCGTTCACACGTCCCTCGACTGCACATACAACTTCTTCCTCGACGTTACAATCATCATCCACCAAAGCTAGTCTATCACCCCCGCAACGTCCACGAGCTCGTCCACATACCGCCGAGACAATGTACCATGAAGACCTATTTAGCAGGCGATCAAGCAATGTCCCATTCATCCCTCTATCTCCACCGCCACGGCGCCCAAAGTGTGCAATTGCAATTCATACACCATCGCTCGTGGGCAACACAGCGGTACCGCAGCGATCCGTAATTAGGAAGCCCTCCTTCCTGGAGATTGCAGACGACACTGATTGTTGCGAAGGCAGCTTCCTGGATTTTGACAGCGGCAAAGAGTCTTTTGATTTCTCCCGGGACTTCGACTGACGAAGAAGGGATTTTATCACCATTCGATGCAGCTAGTCCTTTTCCCGATAGTCACGTTCTTTTAAATCGATCAGTTATTCAGTCCATTATTCTTACGCTACTTACGCTACTGCTCGAATATTAATATACTAACACTTCAACGCATTGTCTTAGTAGTTAGAACCGTACTACACTTCGCTCCCCTAACAACCAACCACTTATTTTAACGGTCTCTGTGTTACCATCATTTGCTAGGCACATGTTTTTCACTCTTAAGAGTGGGAAAAGTGTTCCACCAAGGACCCTTTCGGTGGTTGCATTTGGATAGCAGATCTTCCTGGCAATTCCACAAATCAAAAAATTAGAAGAATACTATCTAAGTGATACATCATATTCCGATCATCCATCAGTCCGTTTCATCAGTGTGATAACCAGCACGCCTCATTGCACCCAGACGATGTCTCGCTGCGCCTAGATCCTTTTCCAATTTTAAAATTTCGACCTGCTGTTCCATCTCGCGTCTCTTGAATTCCAGTACAGCCATGTTCTTGTAATCCATCTCCTCTTCAACTGCCTGCTTCGCAGAAACTGCCTTCACTTGTCTGACAAGCGCTTTGCAGGCTTCTGTCACCGCTTTTGCGGCAAGCTCGAGGCGCTCCTGAGTCTTAGACATCAGGTTGGCCTTGACACGGGAGGCCGCTACCAGTTGGGCGGTGGCTGCCGCTACCTCATTCGAGGCCACGATCAATTGTTCAAGGGAATGTGTGCCTGACAGCACACCATCCGCGCTCTCTATAAGAAGGTTGGTAGCAAATGCCACAGCTTTAGCAGCTGAGATAAGACCCTCCGTCCATCTGTTGTTCCGCTTGTAGAACTGCTGGACTGAGCTGGAGCCCTTGCCCTGTGCAACGATTTCTTGCTGAGACTCTGTGGCAGCTTTGATGAGTCTTGCGATGGCGCTTGTGATTGCCATAGCGGCGGACAGGATGGAATCATGGACTTGCAGATCAACTGCGCTGAACCGTGCAGAGTCTCGGGGCCGAGACATGAGCTCTTGCAGACGCTGAGTAGCAGCTTCGATGGCTGCCGCAGCGCTCTGCATTTCGTGCTCAACAATGTCACCGATATCACCACTGGCCCGTGCCAAAGCACCACCCTTGGTACCTTTGGGTATCAGCGTGTCAACGACCTCTGAGAGACGGGTGAGGGCGGTCCGCGCTTCACTGTTGTTGCGCATCGAAATTTCCTTCCGCTGTGCAGGTTGCAGAAGATCGAGCTTGTAGGACTGCAGGTTCAGGAAGAAGCGTAGGCCAACATCGCCGGCACTCTTAGCTACTGCAACGATCTTGTCCGAGGCGTCATCGTCGTTAGCGAGTCGTGTGACACCCTTACAGTTAATTAAAACATCTGAAAGGACCTGTGCGAACTCATTGGCGCCCTTAATGACGTCAACGTAATCCCCTCCGACATCGCCACTGAGGTGGAGATTGAAGACCATCGCGAAATCCGTGGCGTTATTGATAGCCTTCTCGATCATTGACAACGTGTACTCGGGCGTGGAATTGATATTACCAGCTTGAGTTGGTGATTCAAGCTCGTAAATAGCATCATCGACTTTCTGCACGCAAGCCTGTAGGATTGAATCTAGGACACAAGCAAGTGAGCTTGTTACGAGGTGCATAGAGCGCTCGAATGGTACGAACCGATGACCTGGTTAAGCTTCTTTCGGTTGTCAAGAATAAGGGTGTCGATTTGGGCATTCGTTGCTTCTTCGTTGAGACCTTGGTTCTGCAAGAAATATCATCAAGCCATCAGTAGATGTAATGGAGGGACGCAAACAGACCTGCTGTGCTTCAGAAAGCGATTGGATGGTGCTATCCATACCCTCTTGAAGAATCATAATTTCTTGATCCTTCTCATCTCTCAGACGCTCCATGTCACCACTAGCGTTGTCGAGTTTCACGAGCAGATCATCGATTTGCATTTGCTTCGACTGTAACAAAAATATTAGAAAAATCGAAAAATATGAGTATAACATACCCGTAATGAGTCCTCAAGCTCTGTGAGTTGACGGTTATACTTGCTCAACACACCCGATACCTCCGAACTCTTGGAGCGTGTTGCATCCTCAGCGCGCTCGTTTGCGAAACTAATCTCGCGGCGCAGGCGGTCAATTTCGTCTTTGTGTGAGGATTTCTGGCGGTCGATATCGAAGCGTGCCCGATCGCGTTCGCGAATCATATCAGCGAGTTCTATGTTTTTAGCCTTCAGGTCGCGTTCCATACGCTCCATGCGGTCCACGGCCTCCTGCGCTGAATTAGCTTTGAGTTGCAGTTGCTTGAACTTCGAAAGTATGTCCAGGTGTTCAGTCCGTAGCTGGCTGTAGAGTTTTGCCAGTGCTTCATATTTATTTCGCCAAAGGGTCACTTGGTCCTGGAGTTGCTTGATCAATTCGTCCTTCGACGCCATTTGTGCATGGATATTGGAAGTTACTCCGCCAAGCTCGCCCTCCAACGCTTTCACCCGCTACCAAATTAATGAGCATATGCGACATGAGTCACACATGTGACTTACTCTATCATATTGTTCCAGGAGTAGCTGGTCACGCTCGTACTGCCCTCTCATCGCCAGCAGCTCGCGTTCATAATCACTAACCTGCTGAGCAGCTTGGTTGTTATACTGCATCATCTGCTGCTGCATAAGTTGCTCCTGTGCAAGGCGCTCCCGCTCTGCCTGTTCTCTTTGCCGTTGTTCAAACTCACGCTGCTGCTGTGCCTCGAGGTCTAGCCTCTGACGTTCCTCGGCTTCACGCTGTGCGCGTAAAGCAGTCTGCTGGTCTTCATATTGTTTGAGCAAACGGGCTTGCTCATTAATAGCAGCTGCATCAGGTGCAGGTGAAGGCGCAGCTAGGGGAGGAGCTGGCGAAGCTGTAGTAGTCTTGGGTCTCGCAGGGAGGTCGGGAGCACTTCCGGTATCTAGCAGGTTCGGAGGTTCCTGCCCGGGATATCAATTTGGGACATGGTATACGAGCCATCATAGCGTACCTGACCCAATTTAGGAACATTGATCAGGCCAGTCAAATATTTGAGATTTGAACACTCGTAGTAGAATTTTCTCAAGTTATGGTGTTGCGAATTGAACCGCTGGCGGAGAGGTTCCAGTGCGTCATGGTCATTCGTTCCTGAAAGGTTGATGAGCTTTGACAACACATAGCCGTGATATGCTTACTTCGGTGCATGGCGCGAAGCATGCTTGTAATGAATCGATAAATACCCCAACTTTCCTTAACCAGGGGCACTAATGCAGAAATACGACATTCATTATTGGCAGAATGCCTAAAGTGAGAGAACACCATCCGCTGGAACGATTCGATCTGGTCCTGAAGGCCCATGAGGTCTGAGATGGTTTCATAACTATTGAAGTTGTCGATATTGATCAACATATAGTGATGGTGAACACTCACCCCTCATTGGGATCATCGATGCCTTTCAACGAGATGTATTCCTCGTATTCAAACAACCCATTAAATTCTGGTCTCAGGCGGTGGAAACGCAATTTCGCCAGAATAAATTGGACGTAGGTTTTGATTAATGGTCCATAACCTATGGACAGGGTCACATGACATACGTGACTCGAAAACAGAAGCCTCACCGCGTTGACCCTCTGTGGCAACAGTCCTGGCGCAAGTCTCCAACCATCCCGCTTGGCCATGAGCTTCTTTGATCGTCTGAGGAAGAACCGATGATTAGGTACCGGCAACCATCGGTGAGTAAGTCCCATACCACAGGGTGGCCTTCTTGTAATACTTTATGTACAGTAATGAGAGCCTTGAAAGTTTGGACCTCATCGGACAAGATAGGTTGCACCCGTAAACCACTCCAGAAGGATATCGAGCTATGGTAGTCCCAAGTGTAGACGATACATTCTTTGATGAGGTTAACGAGACGGCTGATCGAGAATAGAAGGTTGGACACGTACTTCGGACATGTTTCTGCTTTGGGGCTGACTCCTCTGGGCTTGTTGCTTTCTTAATGTTAATCACAAGCTCGTTCTCTGCCTTGTCCTTGTCGACCGGTCTGGTGGGGTAGTGAACCTCGTCACCATCAATATCGAAGTTTGGACGTCGCCTGGTAGACCTGCATGATCTAGCTTATGAGTCATTTTCAGACTGTGATTTGGTTGAGTTCAACGTACATGTATGCCCAATGCCAATAATTAGATTGAAGGAGAGGGAGTGAATGAACTTTGGCAAGAGAAAGCCCCGCAGCCGTGTCAGCAGCCGTGGGAATTATGATTGTAGCCCTACTTTACTTACCAGTAGTAGTTGTAACCTGCCTTTCTCGTCAACATGCTACAACGGTTGGCTCTGTCAAGGTCAAGATGGCGGGATACTATGATGAAAACGCGTCGATGGCTTCATAGCGAAGACTCACAAGCAGCGCAATCCTACACCGCACGCAAGAATTCTTGGTTAAGCCCAACGATCTTCGTGCTAGGATTTATCCCGATTTTCACCTTCGCCTTGGGAACTTGGCAAATGCAACGTTTACAATGGAAAGTGGCCTTGATAGATGAGCTTCAGGAGAAACTCCATCAAGAGCCGATATCTCTTCCCAAGCGAGTAAAGTGGGTACATCACAACATGATTACTGAGTCGAGGCTGAGTAGGTCATTGAGTAAGCCTTTCTGTTGTGCCAGAGTTCGTATATCGTAGGGTGTTTCTCCGTGGTAGATGGGATCACAAACACTCGATGCTTATAGGTCCTCGCGTCCGGGATGGCTCGCATGGATATCATGTTGTCACACCATTGATCAGGTCTGACGGATCAACCGTGCTTGTCGACCGCGGTTTCGTCGCAAAGGAGTTTGCCGATGCCGATACCTTCGAACGAGGGGAAGCAGGCGAGGTCGAAATATTGGGGATGTTAAGGACATCGCATACGCGAAACAGTTTCACTCCAGACAACAAACCAACTGAAGGAACGTGGTACTGGGCTGACGTCGATGCTATGGCAGACTTCGTTGGTGGCGAAGCAAAAAATGTACAGCCAGTATTTGTAGAACAGATCCATGGTACGCACTCGAGTGTCCACTTTGTGCTGGCTATCAATATTAGTTTTCAGAAGGCTCCTCTCAGGACGCCACTTTGCGCCTGAGTAAGGGTATACCACTTGGACGTGCAGCTTCTGTTGACGTTCGCAACGCCCATCTTTCATATGTTATTACTTGGTTAGTATCAGTTCGAAACTGCATATGCTATCGGTATACTAATGAACAATGATAGGTTTTCCCTCTCTGCCTTCACTACGGCCATGTTGGCGCGACTTGTATTGAAGCGAAGAGCTCAAAATCACCCCCGCCCACTACCGAGGTGATGGACATCACACAGATGAATATCACAGGTAGTTTCCGCAAGTCATAGTCTGTCGTTCACTCGCCATATCTCTCCACTAGCAACTCATTGCACACCTCATACAGTGAGAGAATAAAATTGGTTTTTATGCATTGAAGTGAACACTGTTGGAACCACGACGGATACCCACTGGACACTAATACTGGCCACTGCGGGTACCTCACAAGTGCGCTACAACATTAAGCACCTTCTCAGGTTTGTATTAATTCTAATTTCCATATCATTGTGCCACTGTTGCTTGTGTTTTCCACCGCCCAATAATGGATCACCACTTTTCAGAGTTGTGGATGGATGCCACTCGCGTATGCACTGACCTATTTAAGTTGCCTGTTTCTCTTTAGCCCGCTATCTCACCCCCCCAAGTCATTATCCCCAACCTGTCTCCTATATTTCTATTTCCTATAACCGCTGCGATGACTTTCAACACTGCTGCTTTGTATGGCTGCCCTCAGGCTATCCCTTCCCCGTACCAGGCTGACTACGAGCCACCTCCCCAGCGCCGGTCGCGCGCTTCCACGATGACACAGGATGCGAACACTCAATGGCATCGTGATGCGCAGCGAATGCCAGGCTTGCACGCAACTTCCAACTTCCAACCACCTATCCCGGACCGAGAGTCCTTCCCCATGTGGGATGATGTTGAAGTTCAGAATGACTGGGCTATCGCAGCCAGAGAGCAAGGTATGTCAATGTTTTTATTTCTTCGTTGGCCTAATCTGATGGCGCAACCCAGAGTCAGCGTGTCAGCTGCAAGTAGAGCATCCCTTTAATTATGATCAACACGCACGTAAGAACAAGAAACACAAGCGCGTCTCTGTTGACACTGAACGAGGGCGTCGCGCATCTATTGACAAGAAATGTACACGGCATGAATCTGTGGATCGCGAACAAAGGGGTCGCGTGTCTATTGACAGAAAGCGTGCACGGCATGAATCTGTCGACCGCCTGTTGACCGCCGGGGACAGCGCCGTGAATCCTTTGATCGTGAACGAGAGCATCATGCATCTATCGACCGGAGACACGATCGCGAGCGCAACATGTCGATTGGATATCACGGCCAAAATGGATCTGTTTCTAGGACCTTTCCTCGCCCACCAGTTTGTGCTATCTCCGTCAGGCCTCCTACCGCAGATCCCCAATCCCGTCCTCGCACATCTGAATCTGGATATGTAATGGTTCACCGTCCACCAGTGTGTGCTGTCTCCTTCAAGCATCCTACCACAGGTCCCCAATCCCGTCATCGCAAATTTGAATCTGTGACAGTTCCTCATCCACCCTTCAAGCCTCCTACCACGGTTCTCCAGTCTCGCCATTGCAATTCTGATTCTGTGGTGTTTTCCCGTCCACCACTCTGCGGCATCTCCTTCGAACCTCCTACCACGGGTCCCCAATCTCGTCATCCTCGTCGATCTTCATTCAACTACGCAACTGGTCACGATTACTCTGATGGGCGCCAACATTCCGTTTATATTTTGCCTCCAACTAGTGCGTTTCATAGTTTTGCGCATGGATTATTCTAATTCTTTCATTTGTGACGTCTAGCTCCAGCTCCACAGATAGATCTACCTCCACGACAGCGCAAGCGCACTGTCTCTGTGGAGGTGATTCGTCGCCTTCCTTTCCTCAGCCGCGAGGTTCCTCCGTTTCAAAAGTCCAACTCGTCTGGGCTAACCCGCACTCCCTTTAATAGGCTGTGCTCAGCGACAATATCTATTTCGCAGAAAATCTGCCGCAAAACTGCTGGCAAATGATCTTGTTTTGTGTCCCTGGTACATCCTTATATTCATTAATATACTTCTTCCTTAAACACGATATATCTATGCATCCTAAATGGAACATAGAAACATACTCTAGATATGAATGTACCGTGTACATGAGTACTGCTTTTGACTGGCTTTTGATTTCCCTCGCTATAATCACACGGAAATGTCTTGGCATGTATATATATCACTTATTTCCATACAAAGTAATTTTCCGTAATGGCACCCAACCGCCGCTTCTGTACTCCAGTCCTTTCATAGCGCTCAGCTTGTTTTGAACTCTTCGGAAGTGAATGGCAGAACCAGAGCCAGGTCCTGCTCTACCGACAAACTTCAGCCAAACAAGAACTCCTAAGCATGACATTTCGCCCCTTCCTCGTATCCGCTTTCCAGACCAGTTCCTTGCCGCATCACCTCATGGAGAGTCGTCACGTTCATCCATAGGGTCTCCTGGTCC